>NC_061517.1:7540000-7840000 GCF_022379125.1 Scophthalmus maximus
TGATGTGTTTGTCGCCGTCTCTGAGAGACCTGCCAACACACACACACTCCTACGGTAAGACACACATACACTCACTTCACTCTTTTAGCGCCTGGTATTGGTTGGCAAGTGTTTTTGTCGGTTTTGACATGTTGACACCAGCTGATTGGTTCCTGCCATCATGATTTCATGATGTAATTTCAGGAGAGAAGCATGTGGTGCAGCTCAGTCTTCGCTCCACAGAGACCGGACATCAGTTCATCACCACCAGCTTCATCTACTACAACTGCTCTGTGCTCAACTCGTAAGTCTGGAGCCTCCTTACCTCCTCTCCTGTGTCCTTGTTTCCTCTCCCCCACAGTTATTACCAGTACCTGATTTCAATACTTAACTTTTTGTAGGTGAAACACTTACGGTTGTTGTCATCGTCATCACTACTGCAGTGCTGCACAATTCATTTACTGTTGTTTCATACGAAGGTTTCATACTAAAAAACCTAACAAACTATGTTAGCAAGCTAAATAGCATGTTGATAAGGAATTTGGGATGCACCCAGGGTTGAGCTTTGTCTGGTGCTTGTACAAATGCTAAGCTAACATGAAAAAAGCCCAGTTATCTCAGGTAACAACTTAATCCGCAGAGCTAGTCAATCGCCCGAAGATGGTGATGCAGTCATCCATGTCTCACTTTATGTTTCTTCATCCACGGTGGGTTCAGCTTCCTCAGCAGGCGTGGTAACTGTCTCTCTCTAGTTAAGAGAAGACTGAGAGCTTCTTCTTCAGCTCTCAGGTGCACTATTGCCAACTACTGATCTGGAGTAAGGATTCTCTCTTTCTCTCTCTCTGTCTCTCAGGTGTACTTCCTGTGTCAGCAGCATGTTTCCGTGTCATTGGTGTAAATATCGTCACGTCTGCACCAACAACCTGCAGGACTGCTCCTTCCAGGAGGGACGAGTCAGCAACCTGGAGGTACGCAGGCATGCACGCATGCACGCACACGCGTGCGCACACACACATACACACACACACAGTGACCCTTGGCTCTGTGGTCAAAAATCAGCTCTGACATCACAGGTTAGAGGTGAGGAAGTGAAACGTCACAGGGGGAGCTGTCCTTTTCAGTGAGATGAGCAAGCATGCAGGCGTGCAGGTGTCCGTCTAAAGGATTTTTTTCCATCTTTGAGAGTGAAGAGCAGGAACATGGAGGTCCGATCTCTCTCTCTCTCTCTCTGTCTTTGTCATTACACGGCTCAGTAAACAACAGTAAAGCTTCAGGTCAACAGCAAAGGGTAGAAACACACATACACACACACACACACACGCCTTGCTGATGAATTCAAGGACATTTTGACATCAATGTTTTAAAAAGATTTCTCTCCGTCTCCCTGGTGTAAATTCTCCACACACGAACTAAACTGTGAACCGATTTGAAACAACTGCAGTAAAAATCCACACTTGAAATGAATTAATCAATTTAGAAAATAAAAGACGCAGAGATAAGTCACATTGATTTCTTATAAAATAAATCTTAAATTTTAAGCTGATGATTCAGGGAGCAATCAACAGGAATGTGACTGATACAGAAATCTGTTTAAAATCAGATAAAACGTCCATAAATAAAAAAGTCTTTGTCTACGAATATACACACATCGTCTGCAAAGAGACAAACGTCTTCAAAGAGACACAAGGTGAAAATGACATTTGTGTGGTCAAAGTCATGTTGTGTCTCTTTCAGTTTGTGTCTCTCGCTCCCGTGAAGGACGGGTTGTGGGGGCCCTTTACATTTGTGTCCAGGGGACCATCGTCTCATCATCAGTCCACGCTGTGAGATGGCGCGGACTGAGGCAGGAAATGGTTCAGAGATGACTTGGACGAGAGAGGAATTGGATCAGAGAGGAACTGGTCCAGAGAGGAAGTGGATCAGAGAGAACATGCACTGGTCTGTGGGGGGCGCTGTGATCAGTCAGCTGATTCCACCCTCACCGGTGAATCCTGCTCTCTGTGTCAATCAGTCAAATGAACGAGGATTTAAAGAGGGTGACACGCGTGGAGCGAGTTCACAGCACTCACAGTCTGCTTCCCAACACGTTACCACGACGACCACCTGTGGGACTGACGAGCATAGCTGCTCCAGCTCTGCTCATTATCTCGTTAGCAGAGACGCCGGCGAGCACGGAGCCCTCGTGTGGGGGTCTTGCTGACGTGACTGCTGCTCAACTGCGTTACTGGTTGAATGTAACAACCTCTGATTGGCTAATTGGTTAATGGAAGATGAATAGCCACTTAATTGACATAACGCGTCCAATCACAGCAATTAATGCTAATTACCAGGTAATTAGGCTGATTAAAGGAGGAGAGATGAGAGGGAGAGGAGAAGGAGGAGAGGGGAAAAGAGACAAAAAGAATAGGAGGAGAAATCTGATCATTTCCTGTTTAGAAACTGATTCATCCAGGTCAAAATCTCTTTCAAATTAAAACTCTCCACATTGTGTCTTAAAAACATTTAAATATGGAAATTGATAAAGAGAAGCTGCTCTGATGTCAACAGAATGGCACTCCACTGTCCAACTGTCGTTACAGACACGTGAACTAACCACAGTCGCTAAATGCTGAGACAAGTTGGTTATGGGAAATGGTGTTCGTTAAAGAGTTTCCTACTTGACCTCTCTGTTCCTCCGGGGAAGGTCGTCTGGTGTTTCCCTCCCTGCACACGAGTCAATCACAGTCCAGTCATTTCTGCTCTGTGGTTTCTCGATAATATCAGAGCAGGAGCTCCTGAAGGCTGCTGAAGATGGTTTGAAAGCAGCTCTTCTCCCTCACACGTCTGACCAGGTCACCTGATCACCTGCTCTTTGTCTCATTGGACACATCTAGTCACTGACTGTTCTGAAACTTCAGTGTCGTCCTCCAGCGTTGCTATGGTTACGCCTGGCATCCACACTGCTCCGGAGTTTTCTAGCCTCTAAAACAGAGATTTTTGGAAACTCTGTTGGCCACGTTTTAGTTTGAAAAACTACAAGGTTGTGTTTCAGTCTGGACGGACGGAAACTGAGATTTCTGTAAAAGATGACGCAGCCGCCCACATTTTCTTCCTGATTGGTTCTTATCGGTCATGACTCGACTGCCAGCAGTGAAGGCAAAGCGTTGCTAACATTCACTGACCATAACAATTACAGCTCGTTGGAACTCCAAGAAAATAAATACCTGCTCTTTTCACTATAAATGTTCCTCATTCACGGCACTTTCTGTTACTTAGCAACCAACTGCAGAGTAGACAATCTCCTTCCTGTTTGCACTGACATGCACATGACCAGTATACCTTAATGGCCACATGATATGTGTTGTCAACTTTTCAGTTGCGGGCCTAGCGTAAAACAAAATTCAGGCTATAGGGTCAGAAAACATCCACATGGCCCTTTAAATATGATGAAAGAAGTTTGTTAAAATGTGAAACACTGCCAGTCGGCTCTGATTGTATGTTTCACAGTTTGATCTAAAAACCATATTCCTGTTGCACTGAGGTGTGACAGAGTCGAGTGAGAGAGACTGTTTCTCAAAAACACACACACACACACACACTGTCACACGGGCTCCACAGTCACTGCTGGCGTCCGCTGTGCTCTCGTCCACTTCCTGTGGCGTTAATGGTCTTCCTGTCAGTCACAAGGCAATTAATTACTGTGGTGACGCTCGTTAATAAAGGTTTCACTCCAGTGAGAGACAGAGTCAGTGTGTGTGTGTGTGTGTGTGTGTGTGTGTGTGCGTGTGCGTGTGTGTGTGTGTGTGTGTGTGTGTGTGTGTGTGTGTGTGTGTGTGTGTGTGTGTGTGTGTGTGTGTGTGTGTGTGTGTGTGTGTGTGTTTCCAGCAGCCCCAGGAAGCTCCAACGCCTGGATCTGTCACCAGCTGTCCATTACTGAACAAGCACACACACACACACATACAGACAGAGCGGCCAAGGCAGATAGCTTATCACAGTCTGTCATCACTGACTGAGAACTGTACAAGTGTGTGTGTGTGTGTGTATGTGCACGTGCTACAGACTCTTAGTATGTTTCTAACACTGATTATCTACAGTTAATAATCAATATATCTGCTCATGTAAACACTTTTTTTCTGAGGCTTAAAGTAATTTATGTTAACTAAATATTTTAATTTCAATTGGTATTAAGCAACCAACTGCAGAGTAGACAATCTGCTTTCTGTTCACACCACATGACCAGTGTGCATAATTGGGTCATGTGATATGTGTGGATAGACACTATTTTTGGCGGCTTGTTGCTGCAGATAAAACAATAAAAGACAAGAAGCTGACGTCACATGGACATGATGTTTATGCCGAGTTGAGTTAAATTTTCTGATAATAACAAATAAAACCTTAAATTTCTAGTTTCTCTGTGTTTCTTTGTAACTTTGGTTCTGTGTCTTCCTGGTTGCAAAATGTAAAGACCGGGGTTATGACGGCAACCAACAGCTTTGAATATCAGTGACCTTTTCATCTTGATGACATCATTTCAACTCTTTTCTGTTCAAGGTTCATGTTAACTCTGTTAGCAGACTTCGTATTAATCCCCCCCCTCTCTCTCTTTCTCTCTGCAGGGCTGCCCTCAGATCCTCCCCACATCGGACATCCTGGTCCCGGCCGGGATGGTGCGTCCAATCACGTTGCGAGCTCGTAACCTCCCCCAGCCTCAGTCGGGTCAGAAGAACTATGAGTGCGTGTTCAACATCCAGGGCAAAGTTCAACGAATCCCCGCCGTCCGCTTTAACTCCTCCTGCATCCAGTGTCAGAACACCTCGGTGAGAAACTACCCATCATGCACCGCTGCTCTAATTAGAAAAGGGGGCCTTTAATGCAGTCAGAGGTCATCTGCTCTGTTTTGGTCTAATATAGGAGCTGAAACTAGTTTGATCTTAAGTGAACTGGACATTTCATTTTACGACAGATTCTGGCAAATTAAATCGTAGCAGACATCACCAACCCGTGTAGACGGTGTCACGGCAACTTGTATTGGATAAATAATTGTCACCATGACAATGTGATGAACATATTGTAATGTTTACTTATTAAGATACGTTTATTGGTGTTATTTTAACCAGCTGAAATGAGCGTAACTGCCCCCTGGTGGACTGGAGTCGCTACACTGTTATTCGTCTGCTCTGAGTCTCATAAAGTTCCACTCAGTTGAGAGGCTGTCCCGTAATGGTAATTCTCAGAATGATGGCCCAGAGTTTGACTTGATATCAATCAGGGTAAAAGATTGTTTCACCTGCCCGTCCTTGATACTGGTAGTGAAAGCAAAAGCAGTTGTACTAGTACTGAAAGGAGTGTTTGCAAGTAGAAGTGTCAGTAGTAGAAGTACTAGTCGTGGACATGCTAGGGACACAACAGCCTTGTGAATGAAGCAGCGTTAGTAACAGTGAAACTATCAGTAGTAACAGTACTGCTCATCCAGGTGAACCTGGTACGTGTAAGGCAACAGCAGTATCAGCAGTAGTAGAAGCAATACATGCACACACACACACTCTCACACACACACACACACACACACACATACACACACACACTCAGATGAGAGCAGTATGAAGGTCACTTCATCCACTGTCGGACATATTTGCAGCATCAGCAAACACACACACACACACACACACACACACACACACACATTGAATGGATGGATGACATCATCAGTCTGACTACAACTCCGACCTCTCCACCCCGATGCCCTCCATCTCTCCGGTTGTCATTAGTTGGCATGACCCCCTCCGACCCTGTGTGTGTGCGTGTGTCAGGTGACCTGGTGACCTCTAGGTCAGAGGTCAGACTCCCGGTTTGATGTGTCTGATGGGAATTCAATTATCAGACACACACACACTTACACAGGCTCTACAGATTGATTATCATCCTTTCCTGAGACACGCTATCCTTCCACGCACGCACGCACACACACACACACACACACACACACACACACACACCAACTGTTGTCCGTCTGCTCGCACTCATTTCCTGTCCTTCATCTGTCTTCCTGTCAGTGGGCCTGCCCCAAAGACGCCTAACACGCGCGCACACACACACACACACACACACACACACACACACACACACACACTCACACTCACACTCACACACACACACACACACACATTATGTTCTGACATACTGTTACTAAATGCAGACAGCAGTGAGCAACACACGTACATACAGATGCTCAGTGTGTGTGTGTGCCTGTATTTAATTAAGTTACTTTTCCCAGAGGAAATTGCCCATTTAGTACAACAGCACACACACACCCACACACACACTCACACACACACACACACACACACAGAGACACACACACACACACACACACACACACACACACACACACACACACACACACATACACATACACATAGTATCCCTGCCATATGAACATTCTTCACACACATTCTTTTTTACTCAGCCTTCAAAATAAAAGCACAATGTCCGTGTTTGTCTGCTCTGGCCTGTTTAGTTTCTCCAGCAGACAAAGGGTTAGAAGTTCTTTAGCATTTTTATTGACTCCCCGTATTAAATCTTTAGGTTAATTTACTTCTTGACTTAAGGTCAGTTTTGTTGTTGCAGAAAAGAAGATGTTGATGGGATTGGTCCCTCAGGTCATGTATGTATGTATGAAACCCCGGCTCGAAAACACAGTGTGGACATTTTAAAAGGTGAAACACTGGGTGTTATTTGATTTGTGAACAAACTGTTTTTGGTTTTTCGGCTGAACTCCGTGCTGTCGCCTGCTCGCTTTGTTGGCCTTTGCTTCTCTGTCACTGGGTGACGTGATGGATCATGTGATGAAGTTCACGTGTATGAGTAAGGAGCTGATTGATGAAGTCTCGATGTGAACAGACAGAGGGATTTAAATGATCCTTCTCCCCATCTCTTGCTCCTCCTTTTTCTAATTCACCTCCTCATCTATCACTCCCTCCTTCCTCCAGTTATTCCGAAGGGTCTTTTGCTTTACCTTTTCTCTTTCCTCCCTCCTTCATGCCTTAAAAGAGAGAGTGAGTTTTGTATTCCCACATCTTCCTCCATCCAGTCACTTACCCTCAAACCAAGCTTTTACCCTCTCAAAGTTCTTTGAAGTTGTGCGGATCGGCTAAAATGTCCTCACTTCCCTAGAAACACACACGCGCACACACACTCTCGCACTCCTGCAGCCGTTGCCAGGCCTCTCTGACTCCATAACGACAGGCCCAGCGACCGGACAGAGGTTACCATGGGGATGACAGATCCACACACCCCCTTCTCAAGTGTCCACCAGCGTGAAGACATTAAGACCCAGCAGGAGACAGAGAGGGAGAGAGAGAGAGAGAGAGAGAGAGAGAGAGAGGGAGAGAGAGAGAGAGAGAGAGAGAGAGAGAGAGAGAAAGAGGGGGAAAGAGAGAGAGAGAGAAAGAAAGAGGGGGAAAAATATGGACAAGCTGAATGGGGGAAAAAATAAATGTAAATTAAGATCAACATGAGATAATTTTCCCTATGAATTAGACAGAATAAAACGCCAAGTTACACACAACATGACACATGAGGAGACTTTATACAGACACAGAGAGAAGACGGTTTACACGGAGCACAGCTGCAGACACAGCTGGAGGAGGGCACACAACTCACCCGTGTGTTCGCTCGATGACAGAAAATATGCAGATGTTCTTTTAATCTTTAAAATCACTGTGGCAGTGGACACACGTCATCTCACCTATTCAAACATCTGCTCGTACGTCGATGCTTGTGTCTGTCACAGTGTCATTCGATGTCATTAGCACAGCCGGGTCTGCTGATAGTGACCACGTCCTAAATTCATCACACGTATCTATGAACTGTCATCGTGTCCCGAAATCCACTTTTCAGCTACGAAACATCTTTAGTGATCAATCGATCAATCGGCTCATTAATCGAGCTGATATCTGGCAGTTTGAGATCGTCAGCGACAGAAAATATCTGCAGACATTTATGTAGTTGTTTTATAAATTATTAAATTTTTTATCACTTGTGGGCGTATTAATTCAGAATTAAAATAATTACAGCAGATGTACGTGAACAAATGGAGAAAACATTGTTTTTATTCTCAAATTTGTTTTCTATTGAAGTGAGAGACACCTCATTTTGTCTCATTTGTTGTTTTCTTTTAATAGTATAATTTATAATTGAATCAAATAAAAGCAACATTTATCAGTTAAATTCAATTCATCAGCTGCAGACAAACTCGTATCGACTGACGATTAATCTTCCTCAAATATCAGAAATAAACCTCTTCCTTGCTGTCGTTCTGGGTGTTTTTTTTCACACAGCTGCTCATCACTTCAGTTTAAACAATATCAACCTTGAACATTGGTCAGTGTGACCTTAACGTAAACTGAGAGAGAAAACGGAGAGCGATGCTCAGCACAGACTCGCTCTGAAACGTTACAGTGTGACACTTGAACACCTGTGACTGTACTGCACCATGGTGGTTCAGCTGGTTGCGGAGTGAGTGTGCGTTCAGCAGCAGCAGGACTGCCTGGTCGTGTTTGTGATTAGACGTCAGCTGAGCTGCGTTCACGATCTAGCTGCAGATCAGAGCTGCTGTGTTCAGGGACATCAGATCCTCATCTGTGCTGTCAGTGTGTCCAACAGTTAATTGTCTTTGTTCGCGCGCGTGTGTGTGTGTGCGTGTGCGTGTGCGTGTGCGTGTGCGTGCGTGTGCGTGTGTGTGTGTCTAAGTTATGATGCTGCTCTCTGGGGCTCAGCTGGCTACTTTTAATGGAAAATCAGGGCATTAGATACACACACACACACATCTCACTTCTTGGTCGTCCACATATTTCAGCTGTGTGGTCATCACTCTCTCTCTCACACACACACACACACACACACACACACAGAATTGTGAATAATTTGGCCGTTGTTGCGGCTCTGCAGAAAAGATCATTTTAATATCAACGATTTATTAATTGCAGCCGTGTGTGTGTGTGTGTGTGTGTGTGTGTGTGTGTGTGTGTGTGTGTGTGTGTGTGTGTGTGTGTGTGTGTGTGTGTGTGTGTGTGTGTGTGTGTGTGTGTGTGTGTGTGTGTGTGTGTGTGTGTGTGTGTGTGTGTGTGTGTGTGTGTGTGTGACAGATTATCTGGTGCCATGCGAGTTGAGCTGACATATTCAGGACAGCCTCTCTCTCCCTTTTCAACAGCATTGAGACGACACACACACACACACGGCAGAGCGATATTGTCATGCCGGCTGCAGGTATCCATGGTAACCAACCAAAAGCAGTTAGAGAAACAACATAATGGGTTTAGAGCTGATCTACGTGTGTGTGTGTGTGTGTGTGTGTGTGTGTGTGTGAGTGTGTGAGTGTGTGCGTGTGCGTGCATATGTGTGTGTGTGCGCGACGAAGCAGCTGGAACATATTGGTCAATGTAATAGACAGATTAGCTCTGATACATTATCAATACTTGTTCCATGTGTTGCTTTTCTCATCATACATATTGACTGTGAACCTAATATAAATTTATTTTGTCTCTGTTTTTTCTCTCACTTCTCCTTTAATTAAACTTTCTCTTCAGTCTTTGATCACATTCAACACAGAGTCTAATTTTCTGTTTCCAATTTAAAAAGTGTCAGAGGTTTTAAATGAGCCTCTCTGTGTCTCTGCAGTACTGGTACGAGGGCGACGAAGCCGGTGACCTCCCGGTGGATTTCTCTATTGTCTGGGACGGAGATTTCTTCATTGACAAACCTGCGTCCATGAAAGGTAGAAACTGCTCGTCATCCACAACTCAAACCTTTAATTGCATTGTACACCTGGCGGCGTTTTCATCATCTGCCTCACTTATTAAAAAACACTTTTATATCAGAAAGTGTGAACGAGTCAAATACAGGATTTTAACCAGGAAACCAAAGTTTGACTACTGCTTGAAATCAAAAGTTGGCTGCAGTTTGATTCAGGTAACAAAACTCAGATGTTTGTAAACGAAGATGCAGACTCCCAAATTCTCTTCCTGATTGGTTGCCATCAATCATGACTCGACTCCTTGTTTGTAGTATTTCCTGTAAACTAAGTAAACAACTGCAGAGTCGACAATGTGGATATAGCCTAGACATTTAAAAAAGTTTTAAATCTTTGTCTTTCTCAGCGTTGCTGTACAAGTGCGAGGCTCAGCGATCCAGCTGTGGCCAGTGTCTCAAAGCTCCTGCAGCCTTCGAGTGCGGCTGGTGCACAGAGACCAGGAAGTGTCTCCTGCACCAGCACTGTCCCTCCCCCGAACAGAACTGGATGCACCACGGTCGACACAACCTGCGCTGCAGCCACCCACGCATCACCAGGGTAAGAGACGCGGACTCCTGTTATCATCTTGGGTTAGCGAGTTCTGCTGTATGCCTCTTTATAATAAATCTAACTTTGCCAGTTTTCATTGCATCTTCAATAATATTAGGTTTCTTCTGGAAATCAACTTTAAACATAAATAAAATATTTGTGTTCAATGGCCCAATTTCTTGTGGTGTTACTTCAGTGTCGTCGGGGGTAGTTTGTCCAGCAGAGACCGCATTGTTTATGTCTGATTAATGAATGAATAGCAGCAATTATTAACTGACGGCTGCTGCTCCTTCTTCCACAGATCGACCCTCTGACGGGGCCCCGGGAAGGGGGGACGCGAGTGACGATCGAGGGCGAGAACCTGGGTCTGCAGGTGAAGGAGATCGCTCATGTCCAGGTGGCTGGAGTCCGCTGTAACTCCGTCCCCTCGCAGTACATCAGCGCTGAGAGGTCAGTGTGCACGTGGGTTTGCGTTCGTGTGTTGGCGAGCATGTTGTGGGGGCGTTTCCTCTGACTCGTTCTGTGTTTTTTTGCGTTTCCGCAGGATCGTGTGTGACATGGCCGAAGCTCTCCTCCCTCACTCACCGGGTGGCCCTGTCGAGCTCTGCATTGGTGTCTGCAGCGCCGAGTATCGAACCCTCTCCACCCAGACATACTCCTTTGTGGTGAGTGTTGGCGCCTTGAGTCAGTGATTCTACATTGTTGTGAGGATGTTATAAGGGTTTCAGTTGTGCTGCTGTTCTGTCATAACTGACATCCTGACAGGTCTCCCGAAATTCATTTAGTAAGATTTCAACTCTACATGTGAATAAAACCTTCTCATCAGATAAATCTTACACATAACAGGAAGTAAGGAAAAAAAGTGTTTGTCCAGAGGGGTTCATCCGAGTCCAACTATCACTGAAACTGACGATAGGCAGTTTCGTTTTTTCTGCACCGTTTACAGTCAAATTTCACATGCATGAAAAAACGAAAAGTTTCACATCAGCTGCTATATCCTCTCCTCTGCTAGCGATGATGGTGTTTTTCTTCCTCCTCCTCCTCCTCCAGAGCCCCAGTTTCAGTCGCGTTCGGCCAGAGAAGGGTCCCGTCTCTGGGGGAACCAGGCTGACAGTGACCGGCCGACACCTGGACGCCGGCAGCAGCGTCACCGTTTACATCGACAAGGAGGAGTGTCTGTTTGTCAAGTCAGTTTGGATCCAATTACTCAACATGAACAACAACTGAATCTTTCATTTTGTTAAGACATGTAATACATCCCTTAACCCCCCCGGCCCCTACCCCCTCCCTCCTCCATTTCAGGCGGACCAATCGGGAAATAATCTGCATAACTCCAGCCTCCCTGTCGGGCTCTGGCCCCGCCCCCATCCGTTTGATGATTGACAAGGCCGAGGTGACGAGCTCGGAGACCAAATACATCTACACCGAGGACCCGACCATCAGCAGCATAGAACCAAACTGGACTATACTGAAGTAAACACTCACACATCCAGACACTCCTCAATCAATAATCAATCAGAGTATTGATCTGTAACCTGCCCTTGTGTGTGTGTGTGTGTGTGTGTGTGTGTGTGTGTGTGTGTGTGTGTGTGTGTGTGTGTGTGTGTGTGTGTGTGTGTGTGCGTGTGTGTGTTTGTGCGTGTGTGTGCGCGTGTGTAGTGGCAGTACAGTGATAACAGTCACGGGAACCAACCTGCTGACGATCCAGGAACCAAAAGTCAGAGCCAAGTACGGAGGAGTGGAAACTAATAATGTAAGAACAACATGACTCGTAACTTCCCAATATCAGTATATGCATCTGCCACAAAGTTCCGGAGAAATTTGACTTAAAGTAAACTAGAAACCATGTTGCGTCATGAACATGAACTTCCTCATTTAGCAAATCCTGATGAACTTTCGATCTTTTCTATCCAGTTCTGCACCGTCGTCAACGACAGCACCATGACATGTTTGGCTCCTGGCCTGGTTTACGGTAAACCCAACCCACCAGAGGGGGCGCTGCGATCTGACGAGTTCGGCTTCATCTTTGACCAGGTAACACACATTGGTTAAAAATATAACCCTCATTATTGTTCATTCTAAATAGAACATTTTAGCGTGAGACGGCATAGACTGTATATAAAGACCATCAGTGACTGTATGTAAAGACCATCAGTGACTGTATGTAAAGACCATCAGTGACTAGCATCAAATAACTTAATTAAAACCAACCTTACGCCATGGCTCGACGCTGCCCTGATGTGTCGTGTTCACTGTAGTGATTCTGTTTTCAGTAACAGTCGAATCTCACATACTTTTGATGTTCTGTAAATATTACGGGATATTCTGCTTTGGTCCAGGTCTCCTCCCTGCTGGTCCTGAACTCTACCCCCTTCACTCACTACCCCAACCCGACCTTTGACCCTCTTGGGAACTCTGGGATCCTGGAGGTCAAACCAGGGTCACCCATCATCCTCAAGGTGAGAAATCACAGAAGGTTTAAAAAGAATAAGAAGGGATTGGATCTGACCGAGACACAGCATTAAAAAATGACGTGTGTGTGTGTGTGTGTGTGTGTGTGTGTGTGTGTGTGTGTGTGTGTGTGTGTGTGTGTGTGTGTTTGTGTTTGTGTGTTATTTTAGGGCAAAAACCTGATCCCCCCTGCCCCCGGTAACAACCGTCTGAACTACACGGTTCTGATTGGAGAGTCCCCCTGCCTGTTGACCGTGTCAGAGAACCAGCTGCTCTGTGATTCGCCAGATCTCACCGGAGAACAGCGAGTCGTGGTGAGTGCCACAGACCTTAGCCCCGCCTCCTCTTTTTACCTGTCAGTGATGCCTGAACGTGATCGTTTCACATAAAAGATTGCAACAACAAAAATGAGAGGAAAAGAAGGACAGAAAAATGGCAGAATGGGATAAGGAAGGGGGTTGATTGGGAAAAGCAGATCAAAGAAGGGCGGGTGAGAAGGAAGAAGGAAAAAACTGAGAGAGGAGGAGAGGACATAAGGAAAGGGGACGAGGAGGGAGAGGTCTTTATAAAGGTGAAAGTCATTAAGTGCAGCCGCAGGGAGTCATGGGTAATTGGCCTGACATCACACATCAGAGGGACACACACACACACACACACACACACACACACTCACTGATGTTCAAAGAGAGGTTAGTATCAATGAACAGATAAGACAAACGATTGATACGACTAAAACTAATGATAATTAATCAATACAGAACATCATGGAAGAGCCTCTCTCTCTCTATCCCTCTTTTATCCATCATTTATTCATCACTTTGTTCTCTGATCTGTTTTATAATCGATGTTTATGACCTGTAGAGGAAACGCTTTAATAAAACATTCATACAACAGAGATAATTAATACACACAGTGTGTGTCTGCCTCTGTGTCTCTGTTCCTGTGTAGTGTTTATGTTTTTATGTATGTGTCCAGATTTGGGAATTTCTGAAAGACTTAAAACTAATTTCGAGGGGAAATGTAAAACCTGCTCTACATCAGGCCAAAAGTATGTAGACACATCGTTATGACCCCTTGGCTATACAGCATATGATTATATTTTAGTCTGGTTATTCATCATTGTTTTTAACTTAAACATTTTTTGTAATTTTGAAATTTTAGAAATTTCTCTGTAGAGGTGTGTTCCATTCTGCTTATTTCCTCCCGACCCTCAAACTGATTGTATGTTAAAGATAATGTTGAAGATTTTTTGCTCCTTCAATCAGAATCTGTTTATTGATTGGTCAGCTAATGTGATATCATCACACATCAGCTGTAACTTCATTCATTTTCATTTTTCACAAGTTTTTTCTTTTTCTTAATCTGCTTGATTTAGATTTTCTGTCCCACATTCATCGCACAGCTGCAGTCCTGAACAGAGAAACGGTCATTAATATTACTCCTGTTAAAGCTCGTCAGACCTGTTGTCTTTCCCAGTAATGAGGCTGTCGATCATAGTCAGAGAGTTTACAGCTGGTTTTATGGCTCCCTGGCGTCTGCTCTGTCACCGATGAACAAATGTGATGGTCTGTTTGTGTTGTTCCCGTCAGTCACATTCTGTGACGTTTCACAGCTCCTCCCTCCTCACGTCTCTATGACAACAGCAGGAGTCTCCCAGTGATTACAGTTATATTCAGACACAGTGCAACAGTGAATGTGTTTCATGTTTCATAGAAAATGTGATTGTAAGGTTTGGTTAGTCTTTCGTCAGGGTGCAGATGGGAGAGGATGGAAGAAAAAAGCTGATTTAATCACAGCTGCTGCAGATTCTCTTTTTTTCAGTTGTTTAGACTATTTATCTGTTTGTGGGTCAAAGGTTCAAAAAAATGTTTTAAGGAAAATAACTAATGAGGAAGAGGAAGTCGTGTTGGATTTAAAACAAGAGGTGTTCATCTATAGACAACGCTTGTTAACCATTAACCATAGATTGTGAATAAAGATAGGCGACACGACAGCTCCGAAAAGTGGAGCCAAATCATCTGGATGGCCCCCTGGTGGCTGCCTGCAGTGTATAACATAAACCCCGCCCCCTCCATGTAAGCAGATGGGACCAAACCAAAAAAATCTAATTACTGCCGTAACACCCAAATTCATACCACAGCTCAGTATGTGATAATATCTACAACAAGAGTCTCAAAGTCCGCTTCTTAGGGTTTTTTGGGGGAGGGGGTTCTTGTTCTATAGATTGAAGTTTGTACAATGTCGGCTCAACGCTTGGACTCCTTCATCAGGGCCGCAGTGGAAATAGACATCTGCTGACTGTGTTGACTCTATCTCTACCCGTAGATCCTTGTCGGTGGTCTGGAGTACTCCCCGGGTACGCTCCACATCTACTCCGACAGTGCCCTGACGCTTCCCGCCATCATCGGTATCGGAGCAGGCGGGGGTGTGCTGCTCATAGCAATCATTGCCGTGCTGATCGCCTACAAGAGGAAGACTCGCGACGCGGACCGGACCCTGAAACGCCTCCAGCTGCAGATGGACAACCTGGAGAGCCGGGTGGCACTAGAGTGCAAGGAGGGTATGTAGTAGGATGATGTTGTGGGAAAGAGCATGTATTTGGGTCAGTTTTGATTATTTGGTTTTATTAGTTTACCTAATTTTAAGTGCAACTGCTATTTGATTCTGAATTTTTAAGACTACAGCCTTTTTATCAACACTATAACATTTTTGAGTGTTGAACCTGAACCCTTAAGAAACTCTAAACTTCTTGCTTATAGTTAAAATTGTTGTTCGAATAATCGAAATGTTAACAAGATGAAGGGAAAGATAAACAAACGTATTTCAATTATAACTATATTATAATACTTTTTTTTTAAAACATAAGCTTATTTATTATTATATTTAAGCTAATGGTTTGATGTGCAGCAGCAGAGGGAACGTGTAAATAAGAGACAGAAAAACAATTAGACTGAATCCAATTGATAAATAAAATAGATATTAAACTTGGGATAATCGATACATCTGAGTCATTCAGTACTTCATAACGTCTGTTTGATTCCTTCCTGCAGCCTTTGCAGAACTGCAGACAGACATCCAGGAACTGACCAACGACATGGACGGAGTCAAGATTCCTTTCCTTGAGTATCGAAACTACACCATGAGAGTCATGTTCCCAGGAATAGAAGAACATCCGGTCCTCAAAGAACTCGACGTATGTACCACACAACGAAGATACTTTACTGCGTTTAACCACTGCACACACTCCAGCAATGATAGAGAAGCTCTTCAGAAATAGGCAGAGCTTCGTTAAAAAACTTCCAGTGTAGAGAAACCGAACAACCCTCCACAGCATCTCCGGTGCCTGAGCCGCCGTGCAGCTTTAATTAAGTGAACCCAGCAGGAAGCTCTGAGCCACTGAGCCTCTGTTCTCGGCATCGTCAGCCATGAATTAGATTCTTTCAGATCCTAATAACTAAGTGTGGAAGCAGATGATTCCCTGGGTGGAGGGATTTCTCTTAGTTTGATGAGAAATGGCAGGAAAAGTTTCTTTGTGTGAAGCTCTGTTCTCATTGGACCAATGGGAGCAGCAAAGGTTTTCTGTCTTCTTAATCCACTGTCAGTGCTTTTTTTTTTTTTTTTTTTACATTATTATAATTTCCAAAGGATTTCAGGTTTTTGTTCTGAATTTCTGATCTTCATCCTGGTTTCGATCTTTTACTTCAATTAAAATTCTTTGTTTGAGTGGTTGATAGTCGGGCTCTCACATTTGGATTTTAATGCATTTGGAAATTTTTCTATAAGAGCCCAACCGACATGCATTTTTGGGGACCTATGCCAATATCAATATTAGGGATGAAGCATTTCCGATACTCATATATTGCCAATATATGCATTTAAAGAATTTGGAAGTGATTCCTGAGATGTTATTATTGAACCCTATTGACAAAGAAATGTAATTCAGGATTGATATTTTTCAGTTTAACCATAAACTTAATTATAAAATACTATAAATCAAAAGAAAACACATATAAAACAAAATATACTTGAATTCAGAAAATAAGTTTTTTTTTAATGTAGAATGTAAACGTAAGTGCACATCTTTCTGCTTTGTTTATTCTGTAAATAAAGGCTTTCATATCTGCAAATATATACACAGATACAGATATATCTGTGAAAGACTCCTACTGGTTGAGTTAGCGGTCGGGCTCCTGTTTCAACAAAAGTAAATATAATAGGAAACAAATGCTGCCCCATTTTTGGTTTATATTTCTTGGGAAAATGTTGCCTTTTAAAAGTGTTGAATTGTCATCATAAGAGGCAATGACGTTACCTTAAAGTTATGCTGAATCCAAAAGTATGAAAGAAAACAGTCTTCCAGAGATGTTCCGGAGAACATTCCTAATGGTGCTTCCCAGGTGCAGAAACTGAATCATCACTTTTCCAATATCATCAGGGGTCTTCTTGAATCTGGTTCCTTTTCATGCTGGGTCATGTTGTTTCCCATCTCAGAGACTAAATGTGAAATGTGTGTTTCAGTCTCCAGCCAACGTGGAGAAAGCTCTGCGTCTCTTCAGTCAGCTGCTCAACAACAAGATGTTCCTGCTGACCTTCATCCACACCCTGGAGGGACAGAGGTCGTTCTCCATGAGGGACCGCGGGAACGTCGCCTCGCTGCTGATGGCTGCTCTGCAGGTGCCTCTGATTAATAGATGTATCATTATTATCAATAATTACTAATAATTGTTATTAGAATATCTATGGTTGTTACCAGTTTCTAATAGCTGTTTAATAGTCTTTAAAATGGAGGATGTATTTATTAGTATTTATAAAGGCCTTAAAATCATTCAGCTGTTAATATGTACTCAAATCTGCTAATTACTAATTAGTGGTGTTTTCTTAGCAGTTATTAATAGGTTAGGTTAATATGTAAATAACTGTTATCAAATGTTTTGTAAGCATTAATAACAGATTGATTTATATTTTCTATCTGTTAATATTCGTCAGTAACAAGTTAAAGATGTTTTGTATCCTTTAATATCCTTTAATATATCTTAATAACTACCAATAACTGGATAATAGATGTTATGTAGCTGTTAACAACTGGTAATATTTGTTAATAGATGTTCTGTATGTGTTAAGTTATGTTTTACAGCCATTAATATCTGTTGATAACATTTAGTAGCTTTATTATCTGGTAATTACTGGTTTATAGATATTTAATAACCATTAATAATTGTTATTAATTTGTGTGTGTATGTCTATATATAGCTGTTATTATCAGTTAAAAACTGTTAAACAGCACATAACCGTGACGGACTCGATGTTCTTGTTTTTCAGGGTCGTATGGAATATGCTACCGTGGTGTTAAAACAGCTGCTTGCTGACCTGATTGAGAAAAACCTTGAGAACAGGAACCATCCCAAACTGCTGTTGAGGAGGTCAGTGCCCCGCCTCAAATTATTGTTATTCAGTTATTATCACTTTGATTAATAAGAGACTCGCTGATACAATAGCTGACACTTGTGACAGAGTAATTCTACTCAATGGTATAGTATTTATTTGACGTAAGACAGAGCTGATCTGACATTTGACCATTGTGTGTGCAGGACGGAGTCGGTAGCTGAGAAGATGCTGACAAACTGGTTCACCTTCCTGCTGCATCGATTCCTCAAGGTAATGCGTCAAATCCTATATTCATTCCTTCCCTCCTTTCCCAAATTGACCTCCTTTTAAGCCTTCCCTCTCCGGCCTGACCGTGACCAATCAGATCAGAGCTGCAGTTAATTCATTCATGCAAGCTGAAGGCGGATTGGTTAAATACTGCTGCTGATGAGTTTTCAGGAGTGAAGTGTGCTAATGAAGTGCTCTGATGTCACGTGGCGTCCGTCTCTGTGTCAGGAGTGCGCAGGCGAGCCGCTCTTCATGCTGTACTGTGCCATAAAGCAGCAGATGGAGAAAGGACCAATCGACGCCATCACCGGAGAAGCTCGCTACTCTCTGAGTGAAGACAAACTGATCAGACAGCAGATCGACTACAAACAGCTGGTAACACACACACACACACACACATACACACACTGAATCAAATACAACCGTTTGAGGTCCTGAAGATAGATTCCAGAAGTGAAAGTTATTTCTGCTTTTTAACAAGTCCAAGCTCATTTCCTTTATACTATATCAGTAATAATCACATGATGATAAAATGTTCCCGAAAATCCTCCCAGGATTCAGTCTGAGTTGTGTGGAAAAATAGACCGTATATAAAGATAACCAATGAGTGTATATAAAGATAACCAATAACTGTATTAAAGACGATCAGTGACTGTATATAAAGATAACCAATGACTTGTATATAAAGATGATCAATGACTATATAAAAGGCGTGTGTAATGATGTTTTCCGCAACACCCATAATAATGTTTGGAGCAGACTGTTGATGACTCTCCCCCCCTCCCCCAGACCCTGATGTGTATCCCTCCGGAGGGCGAGGCAGGGACGGAGGTGCCGGTGAAGGTGTTGAACTGTGACACAGTGACTCAGGTCAAAGACAAACTGCTGGACGCCGTTTACAAAGGAATCCCATTCTCTCAGAGACCTCAGGCCGACGACATGGACCTCGGTAAGTGTTCACGTCATAGTCACGTGAGGTGATTGAGTTGACGCCAGAGTTGTCGGGCCCACAGTCTGTCTGTCTGTTTCAACGCTCGGCTGCTAAAATAGCTCAAGCGGTCACTGGACGGCACCGTGTTCGACAATGACCTCATCACCAACTGTGATCACTTGTAAATCTACCTATGAGGTGACAGCTCTTAACTGTGCCGGCAATGAATCATACGTCTGTAACAGTTATCTAGACTTCTGCTCTGCGTGTCATCCGTTTGTGTGTAACTGTGTGTTTGTGTCATCAGAGTGGCGCCAGGGTCGACTGACCCGCATCATCCTGCAGGATGAAGATGTGACAACAAAGATAGAGAGCGACTGGAAGAGACTGAACACACTGGCACACTACCAGGTAGACACACACACACACACACACACACACACACACACACACACACACACACACACACACACACACACACACTGACCCTTACCTCAGTGTGAGTTCTTGTTCGTTATCAGTTCTTGCTGTGACACGTGTGGAGTTCATCCAGATCGCTGACAGGATGAAAATCGACTGAGTTTGCAGACTGAATGGCTAATTGGTCAGCTGATTGATGTTCAGCGATTGACTGATTGAGTTGATGTGTTGCTAGGTAACAGACGGCTCTCTGGTGGCGCTGGTCCAGAAGCAAGTTTCTGCCTACAACATCGCCAACTCCTTCACCTTCACCAGATCACTGAGCAGATACGGTACAGCTCGCACGCGCACACACACACACACACACACACACACACACACACACACATGCTGCTCAGGAAAAGTTACATGGTGTTGCTTTAACTTATTAACGACAATTAACTCTCTCCTTGTGCCTCAGAGTCGTTACTCCGCACATCCAGCAGTCCTGACAGTCTGAGATCCAGAGCACCGATGATCACCCCGGACCAGGAGACAGGTACTGCAGTGGTAGTAATTCAGTAGTAGCAGTAATAGTAGCAGTAGCTGAGGTTATGGGGGTGTGTGCACTCAGTGTATATCTACCCCTGTGGCTTTACATCTGGGCCGATTGTCCTATTGATTATACTCGACATACCGTAAGTAGCTTTTTTTTTTCAATGCAGGAAAAGTAATTTTAAATGTGCTATTAGTACTGAACCTTTCCCCCAACACTGGTCCTTATGTTTGCATTTTTCTGCCTGTATTCAGGAACTAAACTGTGGCACCTAGTAAAAAATCATGAGCACAGTGACCAGAGAGAAGGAGACCGAGGCAGCAAGATGGTGTCTGAGATCTACCTGACCAGACTGCTGGCTACCAAGGTAACAGACACAGACAAAGAAATCAACACTGACACAAATGTATAAATATCACCACTCTCTATAACGCTGTTCCCCGACACACTGGTCCACCTGACAATAAAACCACCTTGGTGTTTCATATATTTTTTACCCGCCACCAAGCAGCTCTGCTTGCCGATGTGTAAAAGTCATTGTCAAGTCAAACACCACTGGGACAAACACTTTCAGCTACAGGCCTGTCTCATTCACACTGGCTCACTATTTCCCTTTTTCTTCTGAACTGAGATATAATAGATTCAGTTTCCTTTTTATTTATTATTTTGTAATTAGTTTATTTATTTATTTAAATTGGGGCCGTTTAAATGTGTCATACTTTGCTCTTCTCACCACCAGGGGACACTGCAGAAGTTTGTGGACGACCTGTTTGAGACTGTATTTAGCACCGCCCACCGCGGCTCTGCGCTCCCATTGGCTATCAAATACATGTTTGACTTCTTGGACGAGCAGGCCGACAAACGACAGATCACTGACCCGGACGTCCGACACACCTGGAAGAGCAACTGGTGAGGGAGAAAACAGATGACAGGACGAGACTTTATTCACAAGAACGGTTCAGAAAGATGATCAAGTGTGATCTAATCCGATGTTTCTTCTGTGCGCAGCCTTCCTCTCAGGTTCTGGGTCAACGTCATCAAAAATCCACAGTTTGTGTTCGACATCCACAAGAGTAGCATCACAGACGCCTGTCTGTCGGTCGTCGCACAAACCTTCATGGACTCCTGTTCGACGTCCGAACACCGACTCGGCAAAGACTCACCCTCCAACAAGCTGCTCTACGCTAAAGACATCCCCAACTACAAGAGCTGGGTGGAGAGGTATTGTAATAGACAACATCATAGAAGTAGCTTACAAGCTAACCTGTTCGTACTGAAACAAACAACATCAAGAGCTGCATGGAGACCATGGTAAATTGCTAAAATATGAAACCCAAACACAAGAGCTACCCTACTCACTAGTATAAAAGTATTTTTGATGCAGAACTCCGGGAAGTAAATGTAGTACCTTAAAGATAATTCTTTCAGAGAGGCTCCTTACAATAAAGTTCAGCAAAACAGAAGTGGTGAACCAGATCCCATATTCACATAATCTTACAATGACATTAAATCGTAATAACTATTGCTGACGAACTGAAGGACATTTACCTGCTAAAAAATGACACAATTATTATCAGAGTCTTAGATAATTACCTGTATAAATGTGTGTGTGTGTGTGTGTGTGTGTGTGTGTGTGTGTGTGTGTGTGTGTGTGTCCTGCAGGTACTACAGGGATATTTCGAAGATGCCCAGCATTAGTGATCAGGACATGGACGCCTACCTGGTGGAGCAGTCCCGTCTCCACGGCAATGAGTTCAACACACTGAGCGCGCTCAGTGAGCTCTACTTCTACATCAACAAATACAAGGAGGAGGTGAGGGGGGCTGGTTTTTCATCTTTAACAGATGTTAACGGCTGTTACATTTGACATTAGGCCGTGTCTAAGGTATCCAGGTGTGTTCCACCTGTTGTCCACGTGGGAATGACCACAGCAAAATGCCTGAAGCACACAAAGACACCACACACAGAGGTTATTTAAGATGTAGTATAATGGCAGAGATTAGATCAGTTTGTCTGAGAAAATTAAAATACATTTTACTGCCAACAGCTGGTCAGACTAACTCTGTATCCACTGGGGACCATGTAACATTTTGTGGCAATCCATCCCATCGTCATACTCTGGCCCTAAGTAATGTTGGAGACATGTCTTTTGTCTTTCTCTGTAGATTCTGACAGCGTTGGACCGGGATGGTTACTGTCGCAAACACAAACTGAGGCACAAACTGGAGCAAGCCATCAATCTGATGTCTGGGAGCAGCTGAGAGGAGGAGAATGAAGAATGGACTGATGGACTTATGGATCGATGGGGGGGTTGGGAGGAAGAGTCGGGGAGGGGGAAGTCAGGGCATTTTGTTTTCTGAACTGTTTGAACAGTCAGCCGAACTGCTCCGTGTTGGACTGAACTGACGGCCACAGCTCCAGTCCTTTAGCGATCAATCCATCAGTAATTTATTTGTCAATTGACTGATTGATTGATTTGACTTACTGGCTGACTGGGACCCCAACTACCTCCGTTTGGTGGGTTTTGGGGAAGAAAATCAGTTTCCAAACCGATTTGGATACATTTACAACATGACTTCATTGTGGAAAGAAGTCATTTTGTGGATAAAAAAACCAAACCGAGATGCATCTGTCGGTTTGGATTTGGATTTACATCTACTGAAGGTGTAAGCAGGGATCAAAGCAAGGGGGACGTGGCTGTGGAAAGACCTGGACACTAGGTTGAAGACTGAGTCCGGTTTCATCAAACAAGAAATGTGACGTCAGGACTAATTGACTTGACTTCAGGATTCCTAGCTTGGTTTGGAACTGTCTGGATCCTTGGTTGAAGAGCAAAAGGTCAGGTCAACATTTTCAAAGCTACGGACTTCACCTTAGAATACTTGGTCTGTTCTGCAAAATGCAGAAACTACACTAATGTTTAAAAAGGCACAGCAAAATCACAACAGACATGAGCCTACCTTCAAGACGCCATCATAAGGGTGACAAATCCAGGCTACATATCCAAAGTGCAAGTCAAGGCTTACAGCGGACGTTTGAGGCCTCTTACTGATGTCGTTACTTTGGACTCTTGTCCTTACATTGAAGTCCTTACCTTACCTTACCTTGTCTTGATTAATCCGGATTCACTTAAGAAGATCAGGTCAAGTTTTCAGTTGGAACATTCGACCCTACTTGTTTGCAAAGTATTCATAAAATAGTATGAGCTTTAATGAAGGAGGAAAAAAAGCAAACAGACTGAGGTATCAAAAACGGATGACTTGACCTAACCCTGTGGCAAATGACAGGAGTTCATCTTTGGAGATGCCAAGATAATTTGAATTGACCTTGGACTGTTCGACCAAGCTTCATCAGGATCAAGGACTTTCAAAGTTGCTGTTTTAAATAACCACTCAATGTTTCTTCTCTGGACAATCACTCTGTACCACAGCACACTGAGCCCGATGCCTACCGACGACCAGTACCTGTGTCCATAAACCTGCCCTTTCCTCCCACCATCTTCTTTTCCTTTTCTTTCCATCCTCAAATCCTGATAATTTCACCTACTTTCGCTTGACTTGTTTCTTCAGTTCATCTCCTACTTTATCCTCCCTTTCTTTTCCTTGATTATTTTCCAACCCCCTCCCCTTATTATTTCCCTTCCCCCTTGACCCTGCTCCATCATTGGTCAGTCATGCTGGCCTCCGGCCATCTTAATGGCCAGGAAGACTCTTTGTAATGTACTGCCCGACCAATCAAGACTGTGGATCTCACTAGAATTGTGAACAATTAAGTAGAAATGAGTAAAAGACAAATACAGAATTACGTTTTTGAATACATTCCAGCACAGACACACAGGCAAGGTCTGTAAGTAAGCAGGTTGACCCGTTGATTTTTGGAAGTAAGGAACTTCTGAAAGTAGACTGCGCTTCATTTTTCAGGACCAGAACGACCTGGAAGACGGGGATTCTGGAATCAGCACCAGTCAGTGAACTTTGACACTGGTTGGTGCCGATCGCTTTATCGTCAGACCTTGCACATATACCCACATAGAGCCATGCTTTACAGCGCCACGCTAACCGTGCCCAGGGGGAAATACTGTGCAGAGCTACAAGCCCAGTGCCATGTTAAGACCGGACCGGATCTTGTCAGAGCTGGACCGGACTTGGACCAAACCCGGATCAAATACAAGTTTTAACTGGACCAGAATCAAGAACTCTTCAGACTTGTGGCCATAATTGTAAACAACAAAAAAGAAAGATAATAATAATAATAACAATAATAATAATAATAATGATGATGATGATAAAGTATAAAAGAATACAAAAAGAAAGGAAAAAAAGAAATTTTAAAATGTAACATGTAATAAGAACTTTGTGGATGTGACAGTATGGATTTTGCGGAGCTGAACTTGTATAAAGCTGAATGTTATGCTACATCAGAGTCTGGAGAAAAGAGAGAGAGAGCCAGGAGATGGAGCGATGGATAAGACCAAGGCCCAACCGACGCCATCCTCACACCAGAACGGACAAAACTGAGTTGAACTGGATTTATCTGGACTGAACGACTCTGCTCTGTTTGGAACCTAAAGGAGCTGGAGTTGATCTCAGTCAAAGGGGGAAAAACAAACTTCAAATTTTGGTATTTTTTTTCCAAACTGGGTGATTGTTTTGTTTTTCTAAACGGAACAGGAGTGTAGTGTGCCGAATGGAGGGTTGGCCTGGAGGTTTGTTGGGTGGTGGTCGGAGGGGGTTAAATTGTTGCATGTTTGCTTCGGATTGGAGTCTTTTGTTTTGATGAGCTCTTGTACATCCTAGAGACGAATGAGGGTGCTTTCACACTGCCGGCTCAGTCTCAGATCGACTTCTAAAAGTATATTTGACGGAGGAATCATACCTCCTTCCACAAGGATGCTCCACCATAGCACCAACCTTGACAATGCTGGTAAGAAAACCTGCACGGATGGACTCAGCTGAACCCAGTGTGTAACGCTCATAATTCTCTGAATGATGGTTAAATATCAGGTTGAGGACTTTCTATCATGGCATTGCTGCAGCTCTCATCCCCCCACACACCTCTTTGTTTCTGTGGCAGAACATTTACACTTCGCACAACTGGATCATGTGCTTTTTTCAGAGGTCAAATTTTTTTTTTCTCTTTTGTCAGAATGAAAGTTTGACAGTTGTATCTAAACTTTTGAAGACAAACAATACTAGAATAGCATTCAGTGGAGCTCATACGTCCACCAAGGCCCAACAGTCCCCTTAAATTCCATCAAGCCGCACCAAATTGCACACACTCAGAGGTTTCCACAAGATCCATGAATTGTTCCCTGAAAATGTCTCCCAAAAAAAGCCCTATCTCAGGATATTAAAGAAAGAGGTAAAAACCTTAGTGGCAGCTGATAACCGATTGCCACAAGTGAGACTGACCTCATGTCGATAACGTAACAAAAACCTGAATTGGGTTAAACGTCAACTGCGACTGACAATCCGCAGCGAGTTTTAAGTCTTACAATAAAGGGGAGGCCAATTCTGGCATTTCCAGGTTATCTTCGAAACCCGTACATATGGATTAGTAAACCACACATCGATTGGCAAAGTGTAGATGGAAATTGGGGTTCAAGGTTTCCATTTGTTTGAGATAATGCCAATGATTAAAAAAAAAAAAAAAAACTTACCCAAACTTGACAATGGGTGCTTTACTACAAACAACTGTCTCCGCCCTTGTGAGAATAAAATATCCTTTTCAAGGCATATCTGGATTATAAATCAGAATCCGTGAGAAGTGCAAACTGACGGCCTGTATGTATCGTTCACCGCTCTGTGTGCAGACGCCATCAGGTCTTTTTAAGACTCAGAAAAGCCGTTGTGTTATCTGAAAATGTTCTGCCACAGCTGCAGCCTCTCTCTGCTGGCTCTGTGCGATGCCATGAAGCTATAAAGCACCTTTTTTTTTTTTTTTTTTTACTTTCTTGATGTTGTTTCACTGTTGTTTGAATCTTTGGGGCCAAAAGGACCCGAATGAGGAGGAAGAGGAGGAGGAGAAAGGGTCCTGATAAAAGACTGCCTTTTAATGATTAATTATAGAACAGGGAGGGAAGCCACTACCATACCAATACCACTGTTCATCCAACGTGTGTGTGTGTGTGTGTGTGCGTGCGTGTGCGTGTTATCCTTTTACTGCTGCTGCTGCTGCTGCAGTGGAAACTCAACCGTAAAACCACCGATCGTATCTGCAGCTCAATTAAAAATATTTTTCTTTACAGTCGCACTTTTGAAATCGACCGATGGCTATCTGAACATTTTTATAAATTTCCGACATGATCTTCGGTCTGAATTGAAGAAAAAAAAAGAAAGAATACATAAATAAAAAAAATCTATCATAGTCCTGTAAACTCAAAGTTATCAAAAGTTTAAAAAAATGGAGTAAAATTGTTCTCATTGCTCTTTTGATTGGAATGTGCCTTTTTAGATGCGTGATGAGATTGGTAGTTTAGAGGAGAAGAGGGCTTTCTGTCAACATGCTGGAGGGTGAGGAGGAGTGTACAAGGGGGAGGAAGAGGAGAAAGAATAAACAAATTCTCCAGGAAGGAAAGGGATTATGTAGAGATGATGTAAACGAGGAGGAAATCCCAGCTGCATGCTGAAAAGTGAGGAAGATGAGAAATTAGAATTCAACTGCAGAGAGGAGGAGGAGGAAGAATGGACATGTTCTATCAAACCAAAAGGTGAAGTAGAGGAGAAAAAAACTGATGTTTTCCAAACACAGAGAGGAGAAATAAATGTTATATAGTAGAACGCAGAGGGATCATGATGAGAAGAGGAGGTCAGATTTCCTTTTTTGTATGCTAAAGTGAGAGGCAGCATGAGGAAGATGAGGAGGAGGAGGAGGAGGGATGGAAGGACACGCCACTGGAATACTGAGAGCAGGAGGGAGGGAGGAGACATGGAGAATACTGATCAGGGGGGAAAAGACAGAGACATCGTCATCCATCAAACTGGCTGAGGAAGGAAAGGTCTCGGAGAGGAGAAGGAGAAAATGCTCCCGGTGCAGAGATGTGCACAGGAAGAGGAGGAGAACACGGCAATAAAACGAGAGCTAGTAAAGATCCAGGACTGTGTATCCATGTGTCATGGTCCTGGATGATTATTAGTAGAAAACTGATAAAGAGATCAAATTAACTAGAATGTCACGATACTATCGCGCAAAACAAAAATTCCTTAACCTGCACCAAAATGTAATGTAATAATCTTTCTTGGCCCGTGTCCCATCCTTCTGCTAAGTTTTGTGGAAATCTGTTAAGCAGTCTTTGTGTAATCCTGCAGACATACAAACAAACAAATGGACGGGGGTGAAAACTTCACCTCCTTGGCGGAGGCAATTTGGTGCGAACACATTGATTTTTGTGGGGGGGGGGGGTTTACACTGTGGCAGTGAGCAGCATGTTTGTGTGTTTGTTCGTGAGTCTTGTTTCCACACACAGAAACACACATAATTTAACATCCTCCATCTTTCGAACACATCGCTGGGAGGAGGTAACAGAGACTGAAGAGGCTGGTGGGGAGGGTCTGGTCTAAGTCCTGGAACAGCAAACAAAACAAACCGGTATTAGGTCAATACCTTGTTTTAGCTGCAGTGCCCATCCATCTGCCCAAACACACACACACACACACACACTCGGCTCAGAGTTTTTAACATTCTCCAGCATTGAGATATTTATTGATGATTTTCTTTTTATGTTTTAATTTATTTTTCGTGATGAGTTATATTTATTGTTGGAGGATGTACACGAGTTTATGAGCTTGTACAGCGTTAAAGAGAGATTAGAGCTCAACAATAGACTTTTACCACACACACACACACACACACACAAACATTTTCACACTCAATCCAGTCATGATACATAGTACATATGTGCAGGCTTGGAAACGACCATCTATCATCAAAAACTGAAATGAGTATCTTGTTTATATCTCAGGTTTCTTCGATACATTCAATTCTGTTGTGTTGAAATTTTGTGCCCACTATGCCCCCTCCCGTACCAAAGTGTACAGTGTTTCCTTTTTATTGATCAGTTCTCGCCTAAAATACTGAAACATTTCAGTTAGATCCACGCTAACGTCTGTAGCTGAATCTCAAGTGGAGCTGTAATCTCCAAAATTATCAGAAAAGAGTGGATTGACTCTCAAGAGTCAAATTGAAGTCGTGGTTGGTCGTTTCCTATCCTGTCCATGTTCACATCCTTTGATTTGTCCGACAGCTGAGGAGTCACTGGACAGATCGATTGATATGGTTTTTTAGAATCATTTATCAGACTCACTTTGCTCACAGCGTGAACAGAGCAGTCGTACAAATCTTTCAACTCCTCTGACTCTTAATCCAGACTATGTTTGTCAGGAGTTGGGCGGGAGCAGGGACAGAAACATCAGGGATACTGGGCTCTCCCACTGAAAATCAATGGAGTAGGAGCTATTCTCCATTCGATATAGGATAGATTTTTTGTAGAAGGTGATTTCATGTCGTCATACCAACTAAAATTCTTTCTCAAAGGATATCTCAAGTTTCCCCCATTTGAAATTAGTGGTTCTATTGGACTCACCCCCACAATCGAACACACTGGTTTGAAGATTAAATCTGTCTAATTAGAGAAAGTTTGGAATCTCCCAGTGGTCGCTTCATGAATGTCCATTTTTCACACGCGGCCGTCCCACTGGACATCGATCGATCACACATTTGTTTTACTTGGAAATCTAGAAAAAAATTCCATTTTCTGCCAATGGGAGATGGTTATAAATCTGATGCCCCTTTGTGAGACGTGTGCGACCACCAGGTGTGATCAGTGGGAGCCTCAGGAACCCAAAGTCAAAGCAGTTAAAAGTGCTCCGCCTTTGAAAATCAGTTGCAGTTGAATCAATGAATCAATCAATGATTGTTGAACGACTGCTCCCTCATGTAAGCCCCTCCCACCCCTGCAGACTCCTGACTGATGATTGATTGACCGACAGACGGGTCGAGCCTACAGCGAATCCAAGCGGGCGTCATTGTACCATAGCAACAGTGAATCACTGAACTCCCCACTGAGCTTGGACGGGGAGTCTGATGTTTTTATTGTACCATAATAGGATTATTATTATTATTACAATGATTATAATTAATATTATTCTGAGCAGATGCTTCTCAGCTGATGGATTGGGATCCATCACGTTCAAATTAACTTTATCTGTATGCACTTTTCCTGAACAAATTCCCTGATTTTCAAACACAACACCACCAAACTCCCAGATCTCAGTTGTTTCCCTGTTCGGGTCCCAGGGCCTCCGGCTGAGAAGCGCCGCTCATACAGGAATCTTGTGTCTTAGTTCATGATGGGATTGTTCATCCGGGCAGCGTTTCAGGTGCTTCAGGTGTCAGATGGCAAGGCTTCCACGATGAGTTGAACTGATGAGTCCGCTGTGATGCCACAACCCGATGTCATGTTCTTAAGTACAGGAACCCTGAGGGTTGGGAACCTGAGGACAGTTGGTACCAATCCCATCAGAGGATCATTGGACTTGATCGTCATGATGCTCAGGGAACAGACACTTTAACACAAGTTGAGTGCTTTGGGTACTTGAAAAGCGCTTTATAAATCCAATATATTATTATTATTATTATAAAACCTGAGACCTGCAGCAGTTTTGATCCAGCCCACCTTGGGTCCTGGGTTGAGTACAGAGTACTAAAGACCTTGTCTCCATATCAAACACATCAGAGTCTGGCTGCAGCAGTTTGGGAACAAAACCCTGAAACGCAGCTGATCCAAAGTGTATTAATTCATCCAAACAATCCACTAGCACTCGGATCATGTGATGTAGTGCAGATCAAGATTAGATTTTTAGTTCAATCACATGTACTCGGGATTCTTGTGACCTCACAGCGCTACCGTCTCAACCCACGAACGAAGCCTCGCGATCTGCCGCAGCGCCGCTGTTCATTCACTCTGCCTGAAAACATAGAAACACGTGTCGCCTTGATTCAGCGCTTTCCAGGACGTGGTCGGGGCCCATTTTTTGATACCATTTGCCATTGCCTTGTTTTTATTTTTTTTTTTACTTTTGCTGAGTTACAATGTAATGATGATGATGATGATGAGTCTTCTTCATGTAATAGCCTGTGTCCGTTTTTATACCATTGCCATTGCCTTCTGCTGAGTTTGTATATTTGTGTGATTTCACTAAAGTGTAATGGAAAAATTGAAAATGTTTTGTGTTTTTACTTGTTAGTTTATTACGACTATATAGAACTGGAGCTAACAGTGACTTTCATTGTTGACTAATGGATTATGTTCTCCATTGAAAGTGGAGTTGAAAAAAACTGATGATATTTTACCTTGATAGTAAAACAGACACTCCTGTCCCTTCAGTGCTCCATCAGCACCTCTTCCTCCCTTATACATGGACACGTGTTGTTGTTGCAAAAGAAGCTGAATCCACAGCATCTCACACAGCGTCTGAGTGGCTCCTCTTTCTCTCAGCTGAAAGCAAAACAAAGGCCTTGATGTAAAATGTCATCGAAGAAATGACACGCACACTGGTGGGTAGGAATCTTGAGTTAATAAGAGTTTTATTGTTTACATTGTTTAAAACTAATCTGCAGAAGAGAAGATGTTACAGGGAAGCAAACGTTACCTGGCAGCGCATTTTTAAATCCACTGTGCGCACAGAGTTGTGTTTTTATGTGTTCGTGGCTTTGCACCTTGGATGAATGAATCCCATTGTAAAGAGCAAACAACGAGACCTCAAACTGTTGCTAAAGTTGCTACTGTAAAGCAAATATGCAGAGAGGATGTGACTGTTTAACCGGAGCGAACACACCTGCTGCAGACAGGGAACACAACACTCCTGCAAATGTAACGTCTCACCAGCTGCACCTCTTGGCAAACTAGGAAGTGAACTGAGTTTACCGGGCAAGGAACTTAACCTTATGCAAACATAGACTGTGAGTGAAGATGGACGACACGTCTCCTCATCTCAGATACAGTCAGAACCAATCATGAGTCAGTCTCAGCTGTCAATCATGACGTCTCCTTTCACAGCACCAAAAAAACAATTAACACCAAACTTATCAGAAGCACAAAAATACATCAGTGTGATAGGAACTACCTAAAATGACAGAAACCATCTTTTGAAACATTTAATGTACTTGATTTTTTTTAAATTATTATTAATTCGAGTTCAGTATTTTTTTGTTTCCAATTTCAGGAACGCTGGGGTTTTTTTCTCCAGCAGACAGTATTTGGATTAGAAACGTTAACTGTACCCTTAATTGTTTAGTCTATAATACGTTTTTAAAAATTGTGACAAAAATGACGTTCTCAATTTGTCAAAGCCCAAGCTGCGGTGTCCTCAGTCCACAACTGCACGTTATTCAACCTCCTGTGATGGATGACGGGAGCAGCACATCATCAAGCTGTTTGTCTGTATTTCGACAGCGCTGACACCTCGTGCAACAGAGGTTTTCTGCTCGTTTGTAAGGTGACTTTAAGTTCGGTCTCCAGCTGCACCAGCGCCAGCCATCAAACGCTGGCAAGGGTACAGACTAATTAATGGAGAACAATGATCCAGGCTTTGCCGGGCTTATCGGCAGCGGCAACAAAAGAGCCTTTATCACAGGTTTTCATTATCAGGTCACACACTTGATTAAAACACAGACGTGCGGAGCTGCTGAGCGACAGAAGAGAAGCTTGTGAGTTATGACAAACTGTTAAATCATTTCACAGGTTTTTAATGAGAAACTCACTCAGACACCCTCAAAAGGTATAATAAGACTTTACTGACATGCTTCCTTCTGTTTCTCTGTCTGTTTCACCTGTCTGTGTCGGGTGAAGGTACGAGGCAGGTTTGAACCTGTGTTTCAGGAACAGCGTGTCCTTGTGATGCCCAAGTAGCTCAGTTTTTAAATCTCTGGCATTTGGATTTATATTGATTCCACATGATGTAGGAAACTTTTCCTGTGAGCTTCACTATTTCATCACATCATTCATGCTGGCGGTCTCCTGTTCTACCACGTCCCAAAGGTTTTACCGGATTCATGGAAAGGTGGAGCATCATCTTGCCATTAGACGATTGTGGCCTGTGGCCGTGAAGGAATGAACCTGGTCAGCAACAATACTGAGATGGACTGTGACATTCAAATCACACCGATTGGTACTAAGGCCCAAAACGAGTCAAGAAAACACCCCTGGTGAAGTCACCATGTAAAGTGCCTTGAGATAATGTATGTTTGGATTTGGCACTATACAAATAAAACTGAATTAAATTCACCGTCACAACTCCACCAGCAGCCTGGACTGTTGACACGAGGCAGGTCTGCTACGTGGATTCATGCTATTGGCTCTAGATACTGAGCCGAGCATCTGCAACCTCAGCAGAAATCCACATCCATCAGAGCGGGGTACATTTTTCATCTTCAACTGTTCAGTGTGTGTGTGTGTGTGTGTGTGTGTGTGTGTGTGTGTGTGTGTGTGTGTGTGTGTGTGTGTGCGTCGACTGCAGCCTCGGGGTTCAGGAGTGGAACCTGACGTGCGTCTCTGCTTCTGTAGAAGCATGCCACTTCAAGGTGGGACGTGTAGTTTTGCTCTGAGATGTAAAGACTGGTTATAGGTGGATGGAAACTCGCCCATCAAAATTATAACCATCTTTATAGACCATCTGATAAAATCTGTTGTCGCCTCCCAGTTAAAGGGAAGACTGCGCAGCCTGACAACACTGGTCTCAACCATCTGCTGTGTCCTGTAGAAATCGGTCACTGTTTCAGAGGTTCAACCTGCTGCAGATGTCGTCTAACTGAGGTCAGATTTGTGCTTCCACCTTCTGCATGAAAGAATTCAAACCTGATCTTCACCTCTTGTTCCCTTGGACCTATGTGCATGTACTGATGCAGGTGCACTGTTAATGATTAGTGACGCTGCTGAACCGCAAGCCGAAACATTACCACGACCTCTTATTTGTATCTGTGAAGAGAAATTGTGGAACATCGTCTAGTGGACATTAGAGAAACTGTAGCTGGAAGGACTGACGAGGCTGCTGATTGGTTCAGACTTAGTGTGCGGGTGAAGGTTTACGGAGACGGGATTGGATTACAGAGCCTGATGTTTCCTCCACTGAGGTAGAAACAGGAAGAGTTAAACGCTGGTTCATTACGAACTGGAGGTTTGTTTAACGTGACGAGCTGCTGCGAGACAAACGAGCCTCGTTACTGATTAAAGCTTTGATTTGATTACTGTGTGTGTGTGTGTGTGTGTGTGTGTGTGTGTGTGTGTGTGTGTGTGTGTGTGTGTGTGTGCACCTGTAGATGCTGACTGGGCAGCTGGTTGAGAGGCAGCACAGCCTGACTCAGGTCTTTACACACACACACACACCTACACACACACACACACACACACACACACACACATACAGCAACAGCCACTTTCCCAAATTAACCGTTAATCATAAACGGTAAAAAACGATGAGTCATGAGTTTCCTCGTCACTGCTGCAGCTCGAAGCCACGAGCACGCACACGCACACGCACACACACACACACACACACACACACACACACGCACACACACACTCATCTGTTGTTGGTCTCAGTTATAATTTCTTCTGTCAGCGTGTTTTTTATTTTTTCTGCTGATTTTTGTGGGCGGCTGGGGACTTTCAGATCGAATATTGTCCTGTGCAGTTTTTATTTTGACACATCGTTTGATTAAATGAGCTTTTTAACGTCAGCTCTGATATTTACGGATCATTCATCACTGCCAAACAATACGTCTCCACGGTGACAGTCTGAAGAACCACTCACCTGTTTGTGAACGCAATGATCCTCAAATAATACTTGAACCTGTATTTTTCAATATGCTTGATTACCCAACATTGGATCAATATCTGCAACGGTATTGATTATCTCCTCTGCACAACATGTCAGACATTGATCTATGTCATATACATCCTTACTATCATATAAATTGTTATTCCTACATATCGAACTAATTACTAAATAAATCAACAAAGCAATAACTATGTACTTTTTACTTCAGTCTGATGTGCTAACATGGAAGGGCGGGATCAATGACATGTACTGCAGCTAGCCACCAGGGGGCAATCCAGATGATTTGGCTCCCCTTTGGGAGCTGTCATATCGTCCATCTTTATTTACAGTCTATGATCAGAACCTAAATGGAGAATTGCCCATCAGTGTTCTGAAGCTGCTGTTTCATCCAGTCTGTTTGACTCATTGATCGTATTAAAGTTAATGATCAAACCGGCTCATTAACTCTCAATTAGTGAGCTCACGGCTCTTGTGGTTGAGTCATTTCTGTCCCCTGATACATAACTTTTGCTTTGTAACATTGTAGTTGCATTATCAGTGAGTGTGTTAGTCGGGAGGTCGGACCTGTTTCAGTTAATCACACCAACGATGTGCGGATTGAATGAGGTCTGGACATGTGGGAATAGATTTGACTGTATCTGCAATAAATGTTGCTTGATTCCTTTGGTTCAACATTATGAACTGAAGCTCTGCAGGATGTCTTTCTCCTCTTTATCACAGCAGCTTCTTCTTCTTCATTCTTTCAGTCGAAATTATGTGATTCTGCTTTTATAAGGTGAAAACTGAACAATATTAATATGTCAGTAAATAGAGTGAAGAGACTCTGAAAAGTTGAAATACAAAGTTTGGATTTTAAATGTGGTGACGATTCCTTCAGCTTTAAAGAGCCTTGCACTGAAAGCATGATTGTTATAATTCACTCAAACAGAAAGTAGAGCCAGCAGTGATAGAAACAATTTTGTTAACTGAAATATAAATTAATAACAGTTAATAGTTTAAATAAAACTAAATCAACCCGATCCTAACCCATGGAAAATTAAAACTGGATAGATAGATCAGTTTCACTCTGGACTGACTCAGAATTGAGACCTGGAGAATTAGCTGCGAGTAGCATCATCATCATCATCATCATCATCATCATCATCATCATCATCTTCGTCGTCACCATCGTCATCAGCACCATCTGACATCAGATGCCGCACTAAAGAGAACCAGTTCCAGCCATCGCAAAAGAGAGGTCAGTATGATATGTGTTCAATAATTTAGTAAGGCCCTTGGAGGATGTTATGAAAATTTTATGAATTAAAAAATGGTTCACCGAACCCTAAAGCCATATGGTCAGTCTGGCCCCCTGGTGGCTGGCGGCAGTACAGGTCATAAACCCCGCCCACCTCCATGTTGGCAAATGCGACATGGACCGAATTATAGAATCGATATACAATTTAAATCAACCAAAAGAAGACATGTCGTCCATACTGTCATTGATCATCTTTTTATACAGTAACTGGTCGTCTTTAAACAGTCTAAGACCCATGAATATGTGATTCCTAGTTAAAGGTGAGTAAACATGTGTAAAACTCACATCTCTGTTCTAAAAAAGAGCTTGTTCATAATGATATATCTTACAAATACAAGTAATCACAATAAGAATCTGTTTTTTAACATGAAGCCAGGAGAAACTGCGACCTTGATCCGTGGTGAGGAACCAGACAAGCCGTTGAGTTGTGCACTGATGTCTTCATACCACCTCAACCTTGTAACTGGACATTAATGAAGATGTCATCTTGCTGCTTGATACATGTAGTATCGGCCAAGACCGGCCCATCAAAGACTCCCGTCACCGCAGAGACAGAAACCCTGCCAGTGGCCGGGGAGTCATCTGTGTGTGAGTGAGTTATTAATAAATGATGGTTGTCATGGGTGGGGCCCGTTAACGGCACATTTTGGAGCTGGAGAGGAAAAGCACCAAATACACAGAGAGAAGGTGTGTCGTTCTTCAGAGAGATCAAAACAAGTCTCTGTCTCGCATCACTGTTGCCACAGTAACGCCTGCCATCCACGTAGACTTTTAGAAATGCCGCTGGTCTCGTTTTAGTTTGTAAATTCCGGGGCTGTGTTTTGGTCTGGACGGACAGAAATGCCAAATGGTGCAAACGCAGACGCCCAAGTTCTGTTACTGATTGGTTCTTATCACTCTGAACCCGACTACCAACAGTGAATGCAAAGCGTTGCTAACATTTTCTGTCAGCAACAGTTCCACCTGAGTTTCGTTGTGGAGCTGACCTTAGAAGGATTGTAATGCTCGGCACAGGTTGAGGGACTTGGCAAACACATGGAGGCTCTGATGTCCCCACAGGAGCGGAGAGATAACAATCATCCAGGGATTAGACTGGACCCAACCACCTCTCCCTCTGAGCCGCAGTTAATGAGGCTGCCTGCGTTTGTTAGTGAGATGAAAATATCCACAATCCCACAGGAAAAAATTAACCACAGCTCTCCAGAGATTAGAGCGAACACCGATCTGTGGGAAGCTGTGCACTGCAAAGAAATTTCATTATTAATTATTTTTATCATAATTTAATGACTTTCCAAACTCATATTTACATTTGTAGTTACGTATTTAAGTGAAACAGATACACACACATCCCCATGGATCAAACTCTTCTCAGAGCTGGCTTCCATTTAGGTAATAAGATGCACCCTCCAGAGATTATACTAGACCAAGATGGGTTGTTCATTATTGATATTTTGGTCAAAATACTCACCATCTCTAAGGAGGAGGATAAAGGGAACATAGACATCTATAGATTAGACCAGACCCAGGACTAGCCATTTCTGTGACATGTCCTTGTAGTTTAAAAATGACTGATTCAGGTTCCAGGAGATAGACACATCCCAATGTCTATACTCAAGGGGCATCTGTAATGGGAACTGGCAACAGTAGCCATGGAGGAATTGATCAAAATAATGTCCTCTGTTCAGAGAGTAAACAACACCAAACCTCTCTCTCTCTCTCTCTCTCTCTCTCTCTCTCTCTCTCTCTCTCTGTCTCTCTCTCAAACACACACACACACACACACATACACACGACATGGACATTGGACATTACAGTGATGAGACTTCTGAAGAGAAAGAGTTCTACCTGATGTTTTGATGATGTTTGACACACGTTCATAACGATCAATTTCCTTCTTGCTCGTCCTGCCCTCTTTCTTTTCAGTTCTGATCAATAATTGGCTGAATATTAAGTCGTCTTTATGAATGAAGTAGAGTCAATGTCACTTCAGTTATACACACACACACACACACACACAGACACACACACACACACGTACAGTGTATTTTCCGTTGAGCTCTGGCCAATTAGCTAATGGCTCGTTAAGGATGACGTCCATTAGAGCTTCTAATCAATCAATTAGGCAGAACAGACAAAGATTTAATTGATCTGTTTTGGCATTCCCATTGATCACATGATGCGGTCACCATGGCAACCACATTGGACAGGAATGATGACGAGGCTGAGTCAGCAGTACTTCAGTCTGTGTGTGTGTGTGTGTGTGTGTGTGTGCCACAAATACAGTGAGACTTTAAATCCACAAGCTGAGCAGATTGACCAGGATAAAACAGCAGTTTGCTTTAAATTATTATAAACTAAAATAAGAACTGAGGAAACTGTAGAGTTCACACACTCAAGCACACAGTATTCATGGAGTTGAGCTGTCCTATCGAGGTCCTGCCGACAGACACGCCTGACCAATCCTGAGTCAGTTTCCGCTGTCAATCATGATGTCTCCGCACGTTTTTTTAAGAATCAAATAACTAATTAAAACCAAACTTATCATAAACATGAACCCTTGAACATACATCAGTGTGATAAGAACTACCTAAAATTACAGAAACATTTATTTAACGTGAACTTTGAATTTTTTTACTTCTGCTAACATGGAGGGGGCGGGGTTTACGACCTATACTGCAGACAGCCACCAGGGGGTGATCCAGATCATTTGGCTTCTCTTTATGGAGCTGCTGTCCAGAAGATGTCGTCCATATTTATTTACAGTCTATGGTGAGGATGAACCGAAACATCCACATAAGGTACGTGTTGAACTCATCCTCAACAAAAACAGATGAAAGAACACACACTCACCCAAAAAAAACAACGTGATATGAGCCAAGCCCTGAAAAACGGTGGAGCAGTTTTGTCTGCGGGTGTTTGAACGCAGCTTAATCAGCGGAAGGTTCAGTTCTCTGTCTGTAGTCCAGTGGGCCTGCTGCCACGAAATTAATGAGACTTTATGGGCAGCAGTCCCAGACTTAAACACACACACACACACACACACACACTGACTCTTTCTCTCTCACACACACACACACACACACACTTTCTTCACGTCATTGTTTTACCTCATTGTATGTTTGTGTTGTGCTGTTGTATTGTTGCTGTCTGAGCTGATAAAACTACAGCTCAATGATGTTGAAAACAACATATGACATCATTTGATTGACAGACAACGTGAAAACACAGAGACGTCCTTGACGTTCATGACACAAAGCTCCTGTTTCTGGAGAAAGACTTTCACAGAACTGTATATATGTCACTCCATTATTTGCAATTTGTACATATTTGCATCATACTGAGGAAAGGTGATGATGATGCTTTTATTTATTTATATTTTCTCATTCCAGATAAGAAGAAGGTGTCTTTGAGTGTAACTAAACTTGAATAAAAATAAATAAAAGGCAAAACTAAATCTATCAACTAATGGGAAATTTGGCATTATTTGCCACAACAATATTTTTTTTTATTGGTTCCAGCCTGGAACCTACTCTTGGGTTCTGAACCAATTTTTTTGTTGTTGAAGTTCTCCAAAGGTTCAAAATTAGGTGCCAAAGCCAGAATGGAACTCATTAGATGTTGGTGGGAAAAAAAGGAAACAAACTCTCTGAGGATTTTAGAAGGAAAGCTACAACAAAGGGTCTCTGTAAAACAACAAAACAAAGAACCATAAAGGTGCCAAGTATAGAACCCTGAGGAACTCTATTATAACAATACATAATTCTACAGTTACTCTGCATGCAACATGTTCAACTCAGATAGGATTTGATGAAGATTAGTCGAGTTTCAATCTTAAATTTTATTAACCACGTGTAACAAAGATGTTGCACGTGGTTAATAAACATTGTGGATAGACATTTTAAAATGGATGGACGCAGGGTGTTTTAGCCTTTTGCTCCTAATTCACTGCTGGACTAAAATGTTTGTGTTGTTTATGCTACATGAAAACATTTTGACATATGACTGAGATCGTATTATATCTGACAGAAAAGGTGACATCATCATACGATTCAGAGTGGTGGTGAGGTCATACTGTACAGTAGATGTTACTGACGGAGGCAGCCCCTACCAACATAGAATATTCTATTACAGTGTGTGTTTTTGTGTGTGTGTGTGTGTGTGTGTGTGTGTGTGCGTGTGTGTGTGTGTGTGTGTGTCTGTCTGTGTCTGTGTCTGTGTATATGTGTATGTGTGTGTGTGTGTGTGTGTCCACTCAACTCTCTCATCATTAATACATGTCATCTTTGAGTGTTTCTGACCTCGTCTCTGACGCGTCTCAAGTCTTTTTAACAGGTTTTTCATGTTTTCACCTGCTCTAATAAGTCAAACCTGCTCTGATCAAATCTGACTGAATGTCTCACAATCCCTCTGAGGATCATAACTTTAGGTCTCCAGTTTTCTGACACTGAAACCTTTGAGACCAAAGCTGCCACAAGGCCTGGTGATCAGGACCAAGGTTTATCTAACGTGAGCAACACATTAATAGCTGTTTATTACTGTAACGTTTTAAACTTTGTAGAGCAACACATAAAACATTTTTCATTATAGGGATCCCAGACATTAGTTTCTTTTGAAAGACCAGTGATGCAGATCTGTGTTTTAGACATTTTTTGTCTCTGATGAACAAACTGTGACAGAGACGAAATGTTTCTAAATGACCTCAGACATTTTCATAACAAACTACAGTGTCCAGAGTTACTCAGCACTAAATTCTATTTAAGTAACTTAAATATTCATTATAATAAACAGGGGAGGATTATGGAGACACAGGAGTGAGATCAGGACACGACATTGTTGTTGAGATCGCCCTCTTCTGTGGATCAAAACCAGACTTACGTCTAATCCAGTTTACAGTAAACTGCTGAACAGAAAGTCAGTCAACCAATGACCCAGCTTCATGATAATTCAATTATGGAGAGTGATAATGTAATTGCAGTCATCCATATCTGCCAACAGTCATAATTCTCAGGGGGGTTCAGGGATTAGTTTGTGACCATATTAAAAAACAGACTCTGTTGGAATATGTTTTTACGTATAACTGCAAATTCTTTTGTCTCCCTTTCCAGGTTCCCTTCCTGGTTTTTACCCTAAACCCCCACAGGGAGTGGAGGCGGTCCCAAGGAGATGCTGGGGGTTAAACCACCTAGCAACAGCCGGGCAGCTTTTGCATCATTTATGATTGGGTGTCAGCCGGTCACATGACACCGGGAGTCATGTTTAATGAATGAGGGCTGGTCATCATTTTAAATTATCTGCTTAGACACAAGATTCATCTTTATTTCACACAACAGCAGATTTAAAAATGACTTTATGTGTCTGACTTTTTCATGCTTCACTCCACTAACGCCCATCTCTAATCACTGATCAATGGTTTAACAGTGTGAAAACAGGTCTCAGCTCTACTCATGGCTCAGTGTTGGACTGAGTCACTCCTTGAATCATGTGAGATGTAATGAACCAATTAGAGTTCCATCATCATTCCCAAGTCGAGGTGGTGAGTTGATATTAAAATGGATGATTTTCCAGGTAGTGAGAGAGAAACTTCTCCTCAGTTGTTCACCTACCTTGTATAGCTGCATGTTACGATGAAAATACTTAGTCTAAAGAAAGTCAGGTGTCCTCGGCTAAACAAATCGACCATTTCCCAAAGTGGCACCACTACTGTTGACAGGCGGTACATGCCAAATACTTTTTTGCATTTGTCTGCATTTGTCTTGATCTTGTAAAGGCAAGTGTTATGGTTAGGGTGACATGGCAGAGTATCAGCACGATTACTTTACAGAATATAAGGAAATCCATTAAACTACACAAACTTGACAGACTTACCAGGTCTACTGCTGACCTCTAGCGGCCGTGTACATGACGACCGCTAAAGGTCTGCGATCTTTAAAACGACCACATAAGTCACAATACGCGCTAGAGAAATGACCAATCTGGTTGTCTTTGTTGCTGTCCTCAGATTTCTCAGTCCTATATCTGTAGATATGAATTCAAATATCTACATGAGTTCAAGCCCTCTGACCCGTTTCTTAAGACAGTGTGAACAAAGCTTCCCTTTCCTTTTCATTTTCTGTCCTCTCACCGTTATCTTCCATTTCATCCTATTTTCTGTTTTTCCTTTCCCCTCCTTTCCTGTTCTTTCTTTTTTTTGCACATGTACTTTTTAAATTTCTCCCAAACTTCTCTTTCTTTTTTCTTTGTTTCATCTTTCCTTTCCTTTCTTTCTTTCTTTCTTTCTCCTCATGGCTATATTTTCCTAATCATTTTATCCATGCACCACGACTCAAACACACACACACACACACACACACACACACACACACACACACACACAGAAGGACACATTACCCCCTGCTTGAACCGACTCAGCTCTGCCAGGATCAGGGGGCTGCACAGCACTGATAACACACACACACACACACACACACACACACACACACACACACACACACAGACACACACGTCATCTGGTTTAATGTTGCAGCTGATCGATGAGTCTGAATCTGAATCTGCTTCTGTCAAACAGACGACAGTAAAACATGGCCGACTGTTTCTCAGAGCATCGTGGCTCTGGGGTCATTAGATTAAACACTGAGAGGGTAAAGCGCTGTTAGCGCCCCCTACAGACTGCATACTTCATTACAGCCTCAGTGTGTCGGATTTAGTGGCATCTAGTGATGAAGGTGCGGACTGGGAGAACACACGGTGGCCTTCGCCCCTTATGTGTAAATGTTCCAACAAAACCAAAAAGAAAAATGTTGAATAAAATTTGTCTTATAATTGAAACCCAAAAATCTCAAATAACTCCATGTCTATTCACCTGCGAGTATAAAGGGGTCAGTTTGGTCTTCATCCGTGGACTGATTGTTGCTCCAGTAATATTAAACACTGGATGATTTGAGATGGACCAGGAGTAGTGTGAAGAACCTGATGTACCTGATGTTTGTTCTATCTGATATTAAAATCTATTTTTACACATTTACAGACGATGTCTTGTTGTGTTGCGTCCGGAATTTCCCAGCTTGGGATAAATAAATCTATCTTAACCCGCTGCCGTCACGATGCAACAGCCTGTTCTCTTGCAGGATCAATAGACAACAGTCTGTCGTCTAATCAGACTGAACATGTTCAATAATTTACAGTGGAAAAATAATCATTCTGAGCACTCACCAGAGAGAGAGAGAGGGGGAGAACGTTGGTTCGGTATGTGGAAAAACATTCAGAGTGAGACGTCTTTGATTTTGTCGTCCTCTCTGTCTCCTCCGAACGTTTCGTTTGGTCAGAGCGCAGAAACAGTTTACTGCAGACAATGTCTCCCTCTGGTGGTCAGCTGAGGGAGCTGTGAAGATAGATAGATAGATAGATAGATAGATAGATAGATAGATAGATAGATAGATAGATAGATAGATGATGGATAGATGGATAGAAAGATAGATAGATAGATAGATGGATGGATAGATAGATAGATAGATAGATAGATAGATAGATGATGGATAGATGGATAGAAAGATAGATAGATAGATAGATGGATAGCTAGATAGATAGATAGATAGATAGATAGATGATAGATAGATAGATAGATAGATAGATAGATAGATAGATGGATGGATGATGGATAGATAGATAGATAGATAGATAGATGGATAGATAGATAGATAGATAGATAAATGGATGGATATATAGATAGATAGATATTATTGATAGATATCAGATGTTTTTTGTCATTTCTTTTTTCAGCTTTTTCTCCTAATACAGCAAAAAAATAAATATGTGATGTAATGACCGACACGTCACAGCCCCGCCTCGGTGCGTCCAATCACGTGTCGGGATCGGGATGAGGTGGCATTAAACGCCGGAAGCCGGAGGTCTTTTTAATAGGGCGCTAAGCTAACAGGCTAACTGATCCGAGAGAGCCGCGTGTGTGGTTGGAACTCTTCTCTGATTTTCTGAGTCCGAGGAAGTTACTCAGGTGAGTGCGAACATGTCCGTCTCACGACCGGTGTTTTATTTCATCACTGCTCGCTCAAGCTAGCACCTACCAAACTGCTGCTAGCATGCTAACGACAACTCCTGACGGCAGACAGCGTCGACACTTCAGAGTCGGCGACACAAACTAAGAGTTTGAACAGGTGCAGGTCTGAACCTAGGACACTCAGGTGGTGTTGCACAATAACATTAGAAGTCTAAAACCACCCGCCTCCAGCACGTAGACGCAGCCAGCAAGACGTTTGGACCGTTGGCGGTTTTGCTGTGACGTTCCAGCAAATAGACGGCACCTCAGCCGGACCCTGTTCTACGTAAAGTTTCTGTTCGAAGTTGGTAACGTGTCAGCGGGTTATTACTGGTCCGACTAACAGCGAACCCACCAAAGCTCCGATGTAACGTTGTCAGCCGTGTCACTAAAAGACCAGAGTCCTGTCGTAGTTATCTGAAAAGCTGTGCTTCGTGTTAGTGGGCGTGTAGCCTCCAGGAAGTAGCCTGTTAGCTGTGTCCTGGACTGTGCGTTCAATCTGTCGCTGTACCGAACTGTTATTCTGAAAACTGTGTCAGTGACTGAAATGATCTGTACACAGACTCACAGTCTGACCTCGGATTAAAAGAAGGATCCGTGATGATGAACTGTGTTGTTGTTGTTGTTGTTGTTGTTGTTGTTGTTGTTGTTGTTTCTGTGCTTTGGTCCATGACACAGCAGCTCCGAGCCCCCCCCCCCCCCCCACACAACAATAATCGATTAATCCACTACTAGATTAATCGCCAACTATTTTGATAATCGATTAATCGGTTCATTAGTAGTTTCATTAAAAAAGTCTTAATTCTCTGATTTCAGCTCCTTACACATGAATATTTTCTGGTTTCTCGGCTCGTCTGTGACAGTAAACTAAATATCTTATATCTTTGGTGTGAGGACCAAACAAAACATCTTCTTGGTGGTTTTGGGAAACACGATCTACATTTCTCACCATTTTATGGACCAAACAACTAATTGATAAATCGAGAAAATAATTGTCAGATTAATCGATAATGAAAATAATCGTTAGCTGCAGCCCGAGACTGTTTTGTTGGTCAATAAATCGTTTCAGTAATTTTTCGAAACAACTTCTGACAAGAAATCAGCGAAACAACTTAATGGTTTTGCCCAACAGAAGACGCTGGATCCTGACCCACTTACTGTTGTAAAGGAGTGTCAGACATCTCTGAGGGGGGAAAAAAGTGATGTAACTTGGAGTCTCATCCAACATGGAACTGGCCGTCAGTACTGGACCAGGTCCAGATTAAAGACGCCCACATTCAGACTCATCAATCCCAGATTCGATTAACAAGTAGATTTCTTTAGTTGACAGTTTCAGATTTGTGAAACTTTTATTCATTTTTATTTCAAGACCAGGTTTTAGATCATTGTGAAATTACGTGAAACCGCCTGTATTCACATATCTATTTTTACAATTCAGACAGATGTTATTTGACCATAACGGTGTGTCTGAATTTTCTCGTTTCCTATTCAAAGTCAGTCTCTGTCGGACGTTTCACCTTTTCTTTGTGTTTGCTGTTCAGGAGGCACGATGAGTCTGCAGTGGACGGCAGTGGCCACTTTCCTCTACGTTGAGGTCTTCTTTGTTCTGCTGCTCTGCATCCCCTTCATCTCACCCAAGAGGTCAGTGCTCATCCTGTCCCTTGCTCCTCATGTGCAAACTGCCAGAATACATTAATCAAAATAACAAAAAAATGTGATGTAGTTACTGAACATCACCAGAGGTGCTACTGAGATGTCGTTGACAGTTGGCTTAATTTTTCTTTTCTAATTTGTATTTTATTTTATTGCTGCCAATGTGAGAGTGGATGTGAATCTTTAAGAATTTGTCATGTTTGTAAAACTATTTAAACTGTCACAGGTTATAATTATTATGATTATTAATATTTACTTCATCGGATTAAAGGTTCTGTTTAAACCACAGGCATGATACTTTTGAAAATTATCCTGTGAATCTGGCTTTGTAAGAGGAGAACTCATCATCATCTGTGTCGAACAGTTGAAGAAGAGTGAAGCTGATTGATTTACACAGCGAACACAGAGCAGCTCTGTGAATGTGATTAGATTAAACCCCTCAGACCTCCTGACTGAGAACTGAGGAGCTCTGATCAACAAACCAGAGACTTCACTGATAATCTGATACGACCTCAGAGATCAACTCTCTGGACTCTGAGGGAAACACAGAAACAGGACTGAACAGTGGTTACTTACTTATATATACAGGTGTAAACTTACAGATGACATAACAAATGATCTGTTTTTTAAAACCTTATTTACCAGGGCTGCAGCTAATGAGTATTATCATCATCATTGATCGATCAATTTGTCTATTCATTACACAAAATATTGATTAGTGACTGTCAGAGAAATGTCAGAACATTTTGACAGATTCCTGATATGATTTTACAAGGCAGAAAATCTTCACGTCTGAGCGGCGTCAACAGAAAAACAAACAATTAATCATTGATTCATCACCTCATCACTGCTGCTCTATCATGTAAACTTGATACTAAAGTACAGCTCTCATTTTTACAATATAGTATGTGTGCGTGTGTTTGTGTGTGCGCGCACACACTTCTCTGTTGGGCCACTAGATGGAGGCAGAGCTCCAAGTTTACTGATGTGTCTTTATTTGTATCTACTGTCTTTCGTTATGTTTATTTTCCACTGTGTTCTGACATTTCGATATGCAGGTGGAGTAAGATCTTCAAGTCTCGTATCATCCAGACCATCGCTCTGTATGGAAACACGTCGTTCATGGTGGCGATCGCCATCCTCGTCTTCCTGCTCATCGGTATGTGAGCAGCACAGCCGTCACCGTGTGACACGAATGAACGAACTGCAGGACAGGGATTGATGGTGTTCTTCGTGTCTTTCATTGTTTGTGTAGATGCATTTCGTGAGGTGAGAAAGTACAGTGTGACGGAGAAAGTGGACCTGACCAACAACCCGACGGCCATCGAACACATCCACATGAAACTGTTCAGAGCTCAGAGGAACGAGTACATCGCCGGCTTCGCCCTGCTGCTCTGCCTGTGAGAGAGACACACACACACACACACACACACAGCTGCTCATCATTCCTTCCATCCTACTGTAAAATTCCTCTGTATTTAGATCAGTGTGTGTGAGTGTGTGTGTGTGTGTGTGTTTCCATTGATAGTTACTGTAAATCCTCCTGCCTCGTCCTGATTGGACTCTGAAGTGTGAATCTTTCTCTCTGTCTCCGATTGGCTGGCAGCTCAGACAGGGGTCAGGCATGCTTTAAATGTGATTGGCTGCTGATTTCTGTGACACCGGGCTGTTATTGCATGACGGCCTGTTGTTGGGCTGAACGTCTTGAAGTTACTGCTGCTTTACCTTTGTCTTCTGTGTTTCTTGGAACTTCACATTTTGACTGACTTTGTGTGTCATTATGAGAAATTAAGTCATCATAACAAGGGGCAGGAAGAAAAAGTATTGCAACCTTTTTTTACGATTAAACTCACCTTGCAAATTCGATTTGAAGCTGAATTATTGAACCAGATTATAGTTATAACAGGACTTTAAACTTTTCTAATTAGAAACAACCGTCATTAATTGGCTTATTGAGTCATATGACCTTGTGGTTTGCAAGTCAGTTTGCTGCCTGTAGGGGGCAGCAGTGACAGATCAGCACAGTCCCTGTGCATCGTTCAGCTGCAGCAGCTGCTCTGACTCACAGCAGCAGGACAGCATGTGATGCAGCAGCTGCTGTAGTGCTCCAGCGTTTAGACCGAGCCCTCGGATGGATGACTGACTGTGTCTCAGGAATTTCTGGCCTCAGTCAATGGCGAAAATTTGTAGCCCGAGTTTGTGAAAGCCTGACGAGCTGGCAGCTGATTGGATTAGTTACTGACGGCCATATTTAGAACTTAGGGTATCCTCTCCTACAGACATGTTTTTTATTAATATTAATAAATTACCCAACTTAAGGTTGTTTCTGGAAACTCACTCTGATCAACCGAGATGACTGATATTTGTTGAAACTTCTTGTCCAACGACCGGACACGTTTTCATCGTATGAGCCGCCACCTCCAGGATTTTTTGGGGGCCGATACCAATATTGGGGGGGTAACAGGCGCAACATGTCAATTTTATTTTAAAAAAATGTTTTAATGTCAATGATTCCTAAAATGTTGTTGTTAAAGAAATGTAATTGATGCTTAACATTTTACAGTTTAACCATAAACCCGATTATAGATAACCATAAATTAGAAGAAAACACAAATGCAACCATATAGAACTTCTTCATCCCCCAGACTTTTGATATCAGACAGCGCTTCTCTGTCTTTGCCACAGACGTTATGTATTCTGCATTCTTCTCAGCGGGCTATGGGTGGAGTTCAGTCACGTGGTTGAATTAAATACTGCTCTTCTAATCAGATCCACTCGGCGCCGCTCACTAACAGGAATGGGGGCAGTTATTCTGTACATTTGCCCCTCCTGTTCCCCCCATAAAGCCCTGCCCTCTCCTGACATGAGCCCCCGTTACATCACTGTCAGCACCACACACAGCACATACATCACGCACAACACGCACACATCAAGCAGGGAAATGTCAGAGTGTGTGTAACACACCTAACTGTCACGTGGTAACTATACAGTGGTGAATGGCTATATTAGGTTGTGTGATGTGTTGAAGACTGTATGACAGATGGTTCGATTCACTGTTAGACACACACACACACACACACACACACATACACATACACACACACACACACACACACACACACACATATACACACACACACACACAGCTCAGGTGAATGTAGATATGTAACAGCTGATGTTGCAGTTAGGCTACTGCTAGTTTTAAAACGAATCACTGTTGTGGCAGTTACACTTGGCATCCACAATACTCCGTATTTTTGAAGCGCTTTAAGCGGGGAAGTGTTTAAACGCTACCGGCCCAGTTTAGTTTGAAAACTCTTGCTGTCTAGACATTTAACAAAGTATCTGAACTTTTGAAAAAAAAAGTTATTTTATGTGATGTCAGCCTCTTTCAGTCGTGTTGAATCGGTGTTAAACCTTCAACGTCTGCGACCACACTGATCATTTATGTTTTTGTTGCAGGTTACTGCGTCGCCTGGCCACACTGCTCTCCCAGCAGGCCACGCTCATGGCCTCCAATGAAGCCTTCAAGAAGCAGGCGGAGGGCGCAAGCAACGCCGCCAAGAAATACATGGAGGACAACGAGCTGCTTCAAGAGGTGACGCTTAACGCAGAATAAAACACAAAAATGGAAACTAGATTAAAATGCAGAGATAAACACAAAGCACATTATTTCACCATAAACTATAAAAGAAATATAATTTTAAGACAATTTGTCAAAGAGACAAAAAGCTGAACTTTGTTGATAGAAACTGTTTGGAACAACTGTTAGGGCAATGGTTGGGGTTTGACATTTAGTTGCCATGGTTAAGGTTAGAGTAATAGGCATTATGTCAATGATTGTCCTCACAACTATAGAAAGAAAAGCGTGCGTGCGTGCGTGCGTGTGTGTGAGGCTCACCAGTGGGGGGAAGCACTGATCTCCAGCTGCTGACATGAACCGAAGTAAACACTGGAAATATTCATAGAGGAACACACAACACTCTGTGTCTCATTCACAACGTGACACACACACTCTGTGGTAATCTGACCGAGGTCTGACCGGGATGAAGAGATCACCCACTCCTCCACTGCTAAAGAAGAAATTGCTTCATGTGCATATGACAAGCATTCACACACACTCCCCCCACACTCCCCATCTTTTAATTCATAATGGTTCAGTTCAGTTTGCAGGAAGATGTTAAGTAACCTTGGGAGTTTTGGCAGCAACATGAATTAACTTGTTCTTCCGTTGGTCGCTCCACCCAACTGACGAACTTTGGTGACTCTATTCAGACAGTTTTCACACTTCATCTGTCACAGCTGCGACTCTGACGTTTGGCAGATTTTCTCCCTGGGTTGTTTCTTTTCACTCGTCGTGAGCTATCCTATGCGGCGGCGGAGCAGCGTGTGACGGCAGCCTTCAGAGACTCCCGCAGGTCGGACTAGGCGAACAAAACACTACAGGATGATTAATCCTGAAAGACTCTTTACACTGTAAACTGACCGGAAAGTCATCATCTTGGCAACCATCAACCCATAATGCAACATTCCTCATAACAGACTGTAGTTTAACTGGTGTTCTCCATGAGTTGATTCATTGTTTGGTTTGTTAAAGTGAAGCCAAATCCTCTTGACTGCCTATAGGTCATAAACACCGCTCCCTCCATGTTAGCAGATGGGACGTGGAGCAAACTAAAAAGTCAAAGTATAGGAGACGGTCTGGTCTATGGCGGATTTCCTATTTGCTGTCAGTAGCGTGTTCCCCCCCCTTACGGCTGTCGCCTAGCAACGGAGCTGTAGTTGCCCACGGTCTGAGAGTTTGTCACCCCCGCGCAAAAATCCTGAGATAGGTTGGGCTTGGCCAAGAAGGATCCAAAGGGTGAATCCTTTAAGGTAAATTAATTATTATTAATAATTTTTTCCTGAGCATTTCATAGTTTGAGCTTCTGAAGTTTGAGGATTTGATAATTTTCTTGTTGTGCATTATGCAAAACTGAGTGTTTTGAACTTTTAGACTGTTTAGTGGAGGCCTGGAGGTTCAGTAATGTGAAGCTGCAGAGGAGCTGCAAGAACACACGTGAAGTGACTCTGATAGCCGTCACTATTTTTGAAAGGATGGTGTAGTTTCCTAAAGATGCAGTAACTCAAGGTGACACAACACGTGTGTTCACATGTTGTCAGTGTTGCATGTTCGTTTCAGACACCTGTTCCTGCTGACTTCTTTCTTATCATTAACACATTTTTTTGAATTACACAATAAACAACAAGAAATTATTTCAATGTTCAATCATCTGATGAATTTAACCAAACATTGTAAAACCACACAGGATATAAATATGATTCAGGTGATAAGTTATAGATTACTTTATTTATCAACAGTTCCTGAGAACAACACACATATATATATATATATATATATATATATATATATATATATATATATATATATATATATATAGATGTTGTTCTCAGACGACTGCTTTAGAGTTGTACAATGGGATTCATTTTCTGTTTCAGTTTAAAGAGTCAAGCGCAGTTTGGTTCCACGCGGTCTGATCGTTGCTTGAGACTCAGCATTTCTAAAAACGTTTAGTGTCGCAGGCCTAAATGCTGCATGTGATCAGTTTTCATTGTTGTATTTTTTAAGTTCTCACTGACGTGTTCCCCGAGCTCAGTGAACCTGAGACCTCGTGCTGCTGGGTTCGGTTCACACTGCACTTAAATCAGGTTTTACGGCCGAGCGTCCTCCGCTGAAGGCCTGAAGCTCAGCAGCTGTTTGGCTCTGTCACACTGAACCACGACACTTTACAGCTCCACTCTCAGCTGCCTCTGTCCTTTCATTGGAAGTGTTTCTTCATGTCTGAGCCTCACTCTGCTTCAGGACTGTACAGTTACTCACGTACTGGACACAAGCAGATTACCATTTCTGTTTCCCACTGTGCACATCTTCCACTCGACTACATTTATCTGACAGCTGCAGTTTAATGTACATTTACTGCGATACTTCAGCGACATGAAGTACACTCACTGACTCATGATTGGTTGACAGCGTATATGTGCGGGACCTCGAGACCGCGACACCACCCCCACAATCACTCCTGTGCAGATGGTGGCTCCAAATGATGTCACCAGCACAGGACAGCAGCTCCCATATCTGAGATGTTTTAGCTTTATTGTTGTACTACGGGAGATAGTGGAGACACATCAACCATATTTTTATGCACAGTCACAGACGGGGAGACGGGATTAAACCTGGAGAACATCGATTTTTTTTTTCTCGTCATACATATTTGGGGGAAAATTCTCTGGAGTCGTAGTGACAGTGACACAAACGGGTGTGAATACAAAGCTCTCCTACGGCTGCACACACACACACACACACACACACACACACACACGTTGTCCTAGGTCACCTTTGGGGATTGCATTCATTTATTAATTTAATCCTGGAGACTTTCCCTTTCCTCAACTATAATCACCGACCCCCAAAAATCTAACTTTGTACAATCAGGGACACAGCTTTGATCTCTGACAGAAGTAGCCTCTCACACTCACACACACACACCATTGTTATCATAAGTAAGATTTATAACGAGGCAAACCCATTTCCCTCCAAAATCTGAACTGGGCAATCTCTGGAAGTTCCAACTTGAAGTGGCTGTCACTTCACTTTAAATAGACAGAAATGGAAAGCAGAAGAAACATCAGACTGTGTGTTATTATGATCATAACTTAACTTACCCCTGCTGAACAGTTGGTCACGAGTGGTGTACGAGTCAGTCACCACCCAGCCAATCAGAGAGCAGGATTCTTTGAGTAGCTGGTGTGTCACTGAGGTCAGGACTGAGAAGGAGGAGGCGTTTGGTATGAGCACCTGTTGGTCTCTGAATGAGCAAACGTCTCCCCTACCAGAAACCAACTTCAATCACCTCACAGGCATCGAGACTCTTTGTTTCAAATCTTCCAAACGTCCTCTTGTTTGATTTCAGTCATTTATCGTCTATGTACTGCATCTGCCTGGGCTTAGTGTCGCCTGCAACATTGTGATTAGTTAAAAATATACAAACAAATCCGAGCGTTCATTTCATTTATAGCAGAGCGATGAGTCAGAGACACTGGGGTCTGATTCACAGTCTCCTTTTTCATCTTTGGAAACTTGGAGATACAAGTTGAAATAAAGTTCTGAGAATTTGAACCATGTTTAGTAAGATGTCATAAGAGTCTGAGACGCTGAAACATGTTTACCACTTCTTTTTTCTCTTTCTGTCCTGATAGAAACTGCGTGATGCTGGCGTTGATGTGCCGGAGGCCGGGAAGAAGGGAGCAGGACCACAGGAGGAGAACAAGAGTCTGAAGGAGGAGGTGAAAACCCTGAAGGAGGAGTTGGACACTGCCAAGAAAGGTGAGGAGGTGAAAGATGGGTGACAGGGCACAGAAGAGGTTTGGCGTGCGTGCGTGCGTGCGTGCGTGCGTGCGTGCGTGTGTGTGTGTGTCTGCTGTCAAGGAAATAAAGTGTATTGTCTCTGAACCCTGGTGTCTTTCGTTTTCAGCTCTGCAGAAGTCGGACAGTGACGTCCGAGCGATGAAGACACAGGCTGAGAACCTAACGGTGGAGTACGACAGACTGCTGGAGGAGCACAGCAAGCTGCTGGTAACACCATATTTCTCATTACGCTGCAATGATGACATGATCAATCGATCAGCTGATAGGTAGAATAATGATTTGCAACTTTTATAAAAATTTCGACAGATTCTCTTAAAGTATGGATATTTTTCCTCTTTCTGTTTCTTCTCTTTCCCAGAAACTTGAGTTGGACATTTTCATTTTCTGACATTTCAGGAAGGAAAAAAAGAAAAAGAAATTGAAATTGTTTTTGTTCCTGGTTTACATTAGCAGCTTCAAATGAGATTTTATATTAAGGCAAAAATGAATCAAACATTTGAACTGGTTCAAAGGTCAGAATAACAGTTGCCTGGTCTCTGCCTGCAGGATCAGTGTGTTTAACGCCCTATTCTCTGTCTTCAGGCAACTAGTGACAAGAAATCAGACTGAGGAAGAAAAATGGCTTCCATCCTCGTCGTCTTCATCTTCGTCATCTTCGCCGTCCTCGACAAACGGTCCACAGCTTGTGTATCCACCTGGACGTCCTGCTCAGCGATGTGATGTCACTTCCTCATGGGTCAGCTGACATCGCCGGGCGGTGATTGGTTCATTAGACTGTTAAAGCTTTATTAGAAGATTTAAAAAAAACTCTTCTTTCTTTGACTTTTTGTTTCTTTTTCCTTTTTCACAGATTTTTTTTTGTTCAACTTTAAACGTTACAGTCAAACAGTTTCACTGATCATTCCCTGTTTCCTGAAACTACAGGATGTTTCATTCCAAAATTAAAGGTCCAATATTTTTATAGAAACACTCGTCCTGCTCGGACAAATGCTTTTCACATTCTGGTTTAAAAATTGTCCAAACAGAAAGCGTCTTCAGACAGGGCTGGGGTTATTAATGTACCTTAAATGTCTCTGTATTTTTTTAATTGAATGAAATGCCGCCATTCTTGCTTTACAGTGCCTGTTTCAAAGTTTAATGACTTAAATACTTTTTGAATGTTTGGAGCTGCGGTCTGACGACTGCTCGGGGTTCAAAGGTCGTGTCGCTTTGTACGAGCAAAACGCGTTCTGTGTTTCTGGGTCCGATCAGTGGTTTATTCGAAACTGACTTAACTGTGAAATTACTTTAGTGTTCACTGAAGTTATTTTGGTCTTGTGAATCCTGCTCACCGAGTGGAAACAATAAATGATTAGGGCAGAAGAAGCTCTGGTGTTTTGCTCGTTCTCTGTGATCCGTCTTTCCTGGATTGGATAGTGGATTTAATAGCTGGACGTCCACATGTGGATGATTTTCTCTTTCGGTTTGTTGTTTTCAGTTTGTTCCAAAGTGACCACGTAAGATTTTGGCTGTAATGGTTGTGTGTCTGCGTTGTTTCAAGGCTTTCAGACTGACACTCGCTCTGTGGTTGAAACAGACGACGACTCTGTTTCCTGAACGTCGGCACAGTTTGACACTATGGCGGTTTGTCGCTCCTCAGTTTCTCATTTCACATTCTCCTGTCAAAACATTATAGGCTGTTGTCGTCTGAAAAGCGAGTGTCGGTGTGAAAAAAGCCCGTCACTTTCACGCTGCTGGTGTTTGTACTATTGGTTTAGGAAGAATCACATGATGTTTGTGTGTAGACAGTATGATCACGTGTAGAAAACCTACAGCTGTGTATAAATTCAAGTCACCGTTTGTTCATAAGAAAAGGTTCATGCCATCGACTTCGTGTAAACCTGATCAGCAACTGTAAAGATGGACGACGTGGGTCAGTGTCATCTGTCATGACGTCTCGGCACATTTTTCTAGAATCAAATGACTGTTTAAAACTTATCAGAAACTTAAACATACATCAGTGTAATATCAACTAGTACCCAAAACGACACAAACCATTTTTCGAAACATTCATTTAATGTGTTCTTTGACTTTTTTGGTCCGTGTCCCACCTGCCCACGTTGAGGGGGCGGGGGTTTGTGACATATACTGCAGCCGGCCACCAGGGGTCGATCCAGGTGATTTGCGCAACTGTCATGTTGTATCTTTATTTTCAGCACATGGAAATGATTTAACAGCTGTTGATCTTCTTGAAAGCAAAGTTTAAAAATCATTTGTTGTTTACCTTCTATTTAAGCATCATGTGTCATCTTCCTGTTCAATATAATAAAAGGAAAAATGTACCCGAGCTCAGCGTGTTTGAAAATGTCCTCGCTGTTGATCTGGCTCCAGTCTCTGAAAGGTCTCAGTCGGTGTCTAGTTTTTCTAAATGACTCCAGGGTCGCTGTCTGTCGGCATGCACATTAAACTCTCTGCTCCGCGTTGAACGTGATATTAGATGAACAGAGTCCAGATTCTTTTAAATGTTAACAGGCACATGTTTTTTTCCTTCTGATCTGTCTCTGTGGAGGAAAGACGAGCTCCAGCAACCGAGGCTCTGTCTTACGAAATACATTTGTAAGGCCACAATACGATAAGAGATTGCAGTGTGATTGGTTTTAAACCCTTCTTCATTATTTACCGTAACATGCTGCGTCGTTGCCCGCCATCTTTGGAGTTCAAGGAGACGTGTTGTCGTCGGCCTCAGACATAACGTACCATCTTTTTCTTCCTTTCACCTTTGATTTACACTTAGTGGCCTCATCACTTCTTCAGCGGTTAAATGGCACCTGCCTGGAGAATCAGCGCCAGCTACTGTTTACCTCCATGAACCATACCCTAATATTCGTTCAATAACAGAAAATTAAAGGAAACCCAGCGACAGGTGTTTTTTAGGGAATAAATCTCCCCTCCTGAATTGTTCGAACACCCCATTATTACATATTCATTTCTTTTTCAATACATTTTAGAAATGCATCATAGTAATGTTATAATCACTGTCATGTCCTATGTCATATGGTTCACATGAGCGTTTTGCTCAATGTGTAACTTGAAACCATGAAGTGAAGCACTGACACAACTTGTCAGTCTACAGGACTTCAACTGCAAAACGTTTCCTCGTCTGTTTCCTGCTGGGTTGTGTCTAAACATAGTTTCACATCTTCTCCTTCTTCTCTCCTTCGTTGGTCTCAACATCCGTTTGATTTTAGAAACCGGTTTGAGCCGCGCTGGCGTGCCCCTGCACCGTCTCACCAGATCAGCTTTCACAGCCGACCCTGAATGCTTGTGTCTCAAATCGCTGACAGGACACCGTCTTTTTTTAAGGGCTTCCAGTATATCTGTCTTCTACTTCGTGGAAGAAGACGCTGTTTTAAAAGTTCAGGCTGCGGACAACCGTCAGAAAACAATCGGTCAGAAAATAATGGGCAGACACTGCTTTACCGTAACAGAAAGTTTTGGCACCAAACTTTCTGTTTTGGTTTGAACCTCTGTCTTGTGTAGGTGTGAAAAGCAGCAGTTTCATGAGCTGTCCTGAGTTAAGACAAAGACCCTTTAGCCACGAGGTTTCCACTTCAGTTTCAGATGGACACCTATGTTGCAGGACGTCATTTGCTCGCTCTCCTTCAGTTTCTGGTCTGTTTCTTCTGTCATGATGTAATATAAAAGCAAAACTACCAGTTTTCGGACCAGTTTGTATGACAGACAAGGTCAGTCATTTGAAGGGGCTATATTCGTTTTTGCTTTTGCTATTTACTGAGGCTGAATAAAATCGAGGACAGTGGAAGACATGTTTATATTACTTCTGGCTCCTTTTGTTTTTTTTTTCATTTACTTATTTAAACAGACAGTAGGCGGCAATCTCATGAATCACTGCTCCGGCAGTCAGTTACTGTTTCTAAGGAGTCAGGAGTTCTGATTCATAGAGTGAACCATTGTAGAGACTCATTAACATTTTGGACAGCTGCCCATTCCTCCCATGTAACCACAACCCAGTAACCACGGAGATATATCAGCTGTTGTCAGGACGCTGGTTTTTATTGCTATTGGTTTAGTCAATGGATGAGCACAAAGATCACAGTGGATTACAGCATGGAGACCCTCACAGGGGTCAGATGTCAATGCAGCATGATATCACCGGGGCTCAAAGTTAACTCTTTCATCGTCAACAGTTTTTGGCTGGTGACTGGTTAACGTCGAGCCCAGAGCATCGCCACCGTCGTTAACACATATTAGTTAAACACGCTAGTTGTCACCTTATCGACTTTCTAATCTACAGTAATGAGTGGAAGACAGCGGTTTACAGGAAGTCACGGACACGGTACAACAAAATGGCCGACGCTGGGCTGAATGAGGCCACCCAGTAGCTCAGTGTGGGCAGAACACACAGACAGGGCTTCAGCTATCGTTTGCAAACCAGAACGACCGAAAGATTACGTTCACAAAAATATAGTTTTAGTTTTGGCACCAAAATGAGAGAAGATAAAAGGTCAACAGGAAATAAATAGATGAAAACATTTTAATTTTAAAAATACAAACTCTCTACAGAGAACATTTGTAATAATTTCCTTTCGTCTTACATATTCACTTTTCTAAGATTTTTCTCTCCAGACTCAGACTTATGTGACAACGTTTCGCAAGGATCACGTTCACTTTTGATGTTCAACATTTCAACATCACTCGAGTCAATTTTAACTCAGTTTTTGTTTTATCAGGTCAAAATTTTTCATCCACTTATTTCAGTTCAGATATTCTGACTTCATTCAGTTCACACATGGTCTTAAGTCTTTGTGACGTTTTCTTTCTCATCGTACAGCTCTGTGCGTTGAGTCCTGAGGGGACTTGGTCTCCAGCGCAAATACGATGGGAATTCCCACCAGAGGAGAGCGCCCCCTGCTGGTTCCACTGCTACAAAATCAGCTTTCCAAAATTCTTAAAGGTGACATATTATGCTCATATTCAGGTTTATACTTTTAATTTGGGTTACCACTTCAAATGGTTTACATGCTCTAATGTTCAGAAAAGGCATCAGTGTTCTCATACTGCCCATTCCTGCAGCTCCTCTTTTCACCCTCTGTCTTTAACGCCTGGATTTTACTTTAGCCCCTCCTCCTCCCAATAAACTACAGTCTTCTCTGACTGGCCAGCTGGCCCAGTCTGTTGTGATTGGTCAACCACTTTCAAAATGTGTAGGAAATGTCAAGGCCCTTGGAGATTCTCAGATTGCAGGTGGGATTACCCCAAAAGAGCCCTTCTGTGACATCACAGTTGGAGAGAAATCTGAACCTGTTGCCAGCCCACACAACATATGTTTAATATGATTTTTGCATAATATGTCAATTTTAAAAGGTAAGGAAGTTTTTTCATCTTAAGGAGCAAAGATTTGGGTTGTTTTTCTGGAGCATTAGTGACTTCTTTTTCTACGTTCCCTTTAAGATGCTATATTTGACTTTTTTCTTTATGTGGATGTTGAAAACATGTTGGCAATGTTTTGGCTTTGAAATCATTGACAATATTTTTTCACAAAAAAAAGTGATGAAAATATACAATAAAATTTCCCAAACTCGACAAGCTCTGCTGAGAGTCAATCCACTGTGGTCACGGGTGGGGACTGGCGCTCTCCGCTGAAGGGAAACCAGCTGACATTTGTTCGACAATATTGATAATCAAAACCTGCAGTGGACGATCAGAACAGACAGATTCATATGACTCGGTTTGGTCTTTTCAGATTCACCCACTTTTTTTGCACTGTGAAACATTTGGCTTCGTGCTGCTTCTGTCTGAAGCATGGGCAGGATTTTTGAAACACTGAGGTCATAAATGTTAATTATCATTCACTCTATTTTTTCATCTTATTCATTCAACTATCCGATTAACATTTTCTGTAAATATTGTGTCCCTGAATACTGATTGAAAGTCTTCTATCAGACTGGAAGGAGAAACTTTTTTACCGTCGGAACATATTCATCAAATTGTTCATTGAGTCGTTTCTGTCTGAATGTCCGTCCAAACCACAGCACACCTCAGCTCTGAGGCTCCACTCTTTGCATAGTTTATTCTGTTCACACCATGAAAGTATTATGAGCTGGATACGTCCCCATCCTCCCACACTCTATCCTGAGATGTTCGTCCCAGTGGCCATGTGTGGTACTGCAACTAAAACAATTTCCCCACACATGGCCACTTTAAAACAGCCGTCTGTAAAACTTGGAGCAAGTTTTTTTTTAAATGTCCCATTCTTTAGTTCAGTATCCAGTTCTCATACTACATCCATGGTTTACAGCATCCCATAGGTCACATGACATAACTCTGACATCACTGTGTGAATTGTCTGCTGGTCAGTGTTAGAGACAGACTGATAACAGCATAAATCTTTCATGTTTCAAGAAAAAAAATAATCATAACACAACAATAAGTTTTATAATCAAATAATTAAAAACCAAGAACTTTTAAGAACAAAATGGGGGATTGGATTCTGTTGTTTGTTTCAAGGTTGCATCAATAATCTTATTTTACCTTACAGACTTGAAATACATCTGACATATCATATCTTTATTAAGATATTTTTGTCGAACATGTTAAATATGACATAATCATTCTGCTCATTGCAGTTGTTTTACATATGAGCCATAAAAATAAGTGTTGCTTTAATTTCTTCAAACACAATAAATGTGTTTTTCTTTATTGTAATTTTTTATTATAAACCTGATCAGTCTGTCTCTGAGTGTGTGTGTGTGTGTGTGTGTGTGTGTGTGTGTTTGTGTGAGTAGATTTAAACCCCAGCAGATTGAACATAATACTCTTTGATTTTCCCGACCTCAGCTGCCTTCTACAGTTTTCGATCGGAGATACTGTCACAACATTTTTTAGTTTTTTTGTGTTTTTTTGGCAGAAAAGCACAAAGACAAAATGACATGAAACAACATCAGATTTTGGTAACATACATTTTCGTTTGATAAATGGCTGCAGATTTGAGTCTTTTCCACGCTCTGACCCACCCAGGCTCCCGTCCAGAGACCAGACAAGAACAATGAAAAAAAAAAGAAAAAGTTAATTTACAACATTGCTTTAAAAATAAACGAGTCCACTTTTAAAATGAGATTGTTTCTATAAAATACTGCCTCAGGTTAGTTTCATTAGTGACATTAGTGGCACTTGAATCGCATAACTCTGACTCGACAACAACATTTAACCTTTAATCTCATTCATTTTATCATCCGTCTTGTAGAATATAATCTCCATCTCAGTGTCTCTTTGAATCTGCTTTTTTGATTTTGAGTTTGATGTAAAGCTGCTACTAATCAGATTCTCATCAATAATTAGATTTTTTTCCCCCACACATTAATTAATGGCAGCATCGATCGGCTCTGAAATGCACAAAACCAGAATCACTTTGTGATGCGTTTCATCTTTTTCGTTATTGTGGTCGAAATTAAAAAGATTTTCTTTTCATCATTTCTGGGATGAGACAGTGACTGAGCTTATAGGGCATCATCAAGGTGTTCTTCAGTGTCTGTGTCTGGAAGCTCCCACTGACTGCTGGGGTATGGAGTTCACCTTGGTTCATCAGCAGCTGTCAGAGTCTGAAGTTCATTTAAAACCTTCAAACTTTGACCGTCTTTTAAACGTATACTTTTCGTCTATTGTTATGCAAAATACGTTCAGATTGATTTAATCAAATCTGTGGAGACAATAATAATGTAAGAATCGAGCTGTGGGGCGTTTGAGGGGAAAACAATGATAATCAGTCAAATAAAACAGAAAAAAAACTAAAAATCATCTAAGGCTTTAAATTCTTCAAACACTTAAGCACTTTGAGAATTCAAAATCAAAAAAAGTACAGGAAAAAAAAATCCCTTTCGTAGTGTGTTCAGAGCCACACAAAGCCTCGACAGCCTTAACATCACTGCATCGCAGCAAACCCGCCATAATAAAAGCCCCGCCCCTCGCTGCTTGTTCACGTCAGCCGGTTGAACACCGCTTAAAAGCCTCGCTGCACCAACGTATGACGTCATAATGAACACAAATGTGACACGTTTAACTTACAGGTTTTCTTTTCGTCTGTCAATTTTTGTATTTTTTATGACCGCATAAAATTTGATGTTTAAGAACCTTTGAATCTGCAACACGAAACGGGACGAGGCGGGAAACGTTTCCAGAAACGCCTCCCACATCCCCCTCCGGCAAGCGACTGACAAAACATTTGCAAAAAAAGTAAAGCAGAGAAGAATTATTACTTTAAAAGTCTAAATGAGAAGTTAAGTAGCCCGAAGCTGGAGTTGAGTTGGTTGCGGTCGCTTGTTGCTCGTGTTCGTCGGCTAAACGTGAACAATCAGCCAGAAAATCATCGTCACCTTCATCACATTTACAAACTGCATCAAATATAGAACACACAAAGATATTCAATATATATATATTTGTCCGAGTGCATGTATCAGCAAAATAAAAGCCTCCACAAAATAAATCTCTGATTCATTTTACAAAATGTAAAACAAAACACGATTTCTAACACGATTCTTTTTAAAAGTGCTAGCAACATTATTTTACAACAATGTGCAAATGTATGTAGCTTTCCTTTATCTTACATTCCATCATTATGTTTCCTGTGACGGATAAAGGGTGAGTGGTTGCTAGGAGACAGAGTTGTAGACACGCCCCCAGCAGACTGCTGATTGATTGGATTTGAACCGGAGCCGTTCACAGGACGTCCTGTGGGGCTCCAGGTTTGGATCGTCAACCGTACGGGCTCTAGAGTTAAGACAACGACGTAAGGCAACGCTTGGCATCACGCTGAGTCCTCCGGCTCTCATCTCGCCACCAGCTCTCCGGACTGCAGGTAATTACGTTAATCCCTAAAGGTGAACTGCTAAAATGAATCGTGTTGTGAGGCCACCAGCATGTTACAGTAGGGAGTTTACGCAGGTTGTAAGCTTTTCTAGGGAACTGACGAGTGTCAGATTTGGTGCAGATCCAAATAAAAATCTGGTGGATTTAAAAGTGGTTTCATAAGGAGACTGTTGAGTCTCTACGGAGTGATGTTCAAGTTAAAGGCTGCAGCCCGAGTACATCGTCTGACAGCGTTAGTGAAAAACTAAACCAAATGTTGCTTCTGCATCACTTTGTCATTTTGGTGTGATTTTGAATGAGCTGCGTAGAATAAAAAGGATCGTGTGGCACTAAATCTACCTTCAGGTCCGTGTTTCAGACAGTTAATCAGTTCAAATCTCGGTGTCAGTGTTTGCGGCGACAATAAAAACGACGAAAACTGTCAGAGCTGTTCAGGAGAGCATGATGTCGGGTGGGAGGAGCTCAGCGTTAATGAGACTGTTGAGACGAGGCAGAGACAAGTGAACGGGTCGATGATTGGCACCTTGAGCCCTGGTCTGGGATCGGCCCACGCAGGGCGAGTATCATTCCGTTTGGCACTTCAGTCGACGCCGAGGGAAGAGGCACCCCTGACCTGATTCTCACACAGGCAGCCAAGAGAGGTCAGATCCAGAACATGGAGGGGTTAAAGGTCAGATCCAGTGAGATTTCAGTCTCTGATGGAAAGTTTTGTACGTGCGATACACGCTGCTCCCCTGGCAGTTTCTCAGCCTCTGCTACAACTGACGATTATTTTTTTATTAAAGATGAATCTAGCGATTGATTAATCCTCCAGAGAAAAAACACAACCGGGACGTTCAGAGTTCAAGCTTGAAGTGTGAGACAAAGGAAATCCACGAGTTTTTCTGGAATACTTCAGAAACATCAAGTAAGTTGGACCTTGAGGTCAGATTTTTTTTTTTTACAGAGCAAACCGTACGCTTGTGTGCTGGATCTGGCTTCTCCTCAGAAACGGGGTCTGAATCCTCACTGGAACCTTCCCTCTGAATTCACATCTCTTGTTGCCTGAGTGAATCAGATCTCGGTGCAGCTGTCAAAAGCAGGTCGGAGGTCAACGGTCAAAGAGCCACATAATGAATAAAGTGCTAACAAAGGGGCGTAAAGACGTTTGATTCAAGGTTAAAGTCGGACGATGTGTTCATGTTCACTGAGCTCAGTTCAGTTTCCTGGCAGCATGGCTAGTTCATGGACCGCTGGTCGCCCTGTAACAGGAATTAAAAAATGATTTTGCCTGCTGCCAAGCAGCAGCTCTTTGAAAGTGGATTTCACAAGATCATGAAACAATCAGACATGAAAACAAACCATTATTTTTGCTTTTGAAAAGTACTTATTACAGGAACATTACCCATCTCCTTTGTTTAACCTTTCTCCATCTGATTACATGACTGAATACCACAGCGTTCTCAGTCATTTTTAGTTCCTGTTACAAGGCAAATTACCTCTTGTTAATTTTCTGGGAGTCAGTCAGTCTATTTGTCTATAACTCTGTCTGAACAAATGGCCTCACACACACACACACACACACACACACACACACACGCAGCGATTGAACGTGTCAGAAATTTTAACTATGCATTCAGACTCTGAGCTCAGTTGTTGCAAAACTGCAGCTAAAAAAAGACGAGCACCAAGCAGCACCTCCATGTCAACGTCTAATATGTCAGTTTGATTATGAAAACATGACACACTCAATGTGTCTGCGTGTGTTTGTGTGTGTTTGTGTGTGTTTGCACGTCTAACCCACCCACACCAAGACAGGATCTTATTGATACCCTTAATCCAAATTGGCTGTAGCCCAACCTCGGACCCTGCAGGGGACGTTTAGCAGCTTTCTGACTCCGTCAGGAAGAAAACCTTTCGTCGTTATTCTTCAGATTCTCCAGCTTTTGACTTTGGATCGAGGAGAAAGATGTTTTCTTCATTGAGAACCAGAGGAAGCTCTTTAAATTGTAAAAACTCAGAGATCTGCTGGTTTGTCCACACATTTTGGTGTAATGTGGAAGAAGGAAGCTTTTCATTGGTGTAATCATAAAAATTCTCCCTCCCTCATTTCTTCATTCGTCTACAGGCTGAAGAATCTTTGTGGCTTTGGTCTGCGTTTGAAGGGGACAATCAATCAATGAGACGTGTCAATCGGTTATTCCAAGGAGACGCACTGATTGATCACTCTGAGGGCTGATCCCGGGGTGAAGGACGATCCGAAGGTTGAGGTGTTGAGGTGTTGAGGTGTCGCTGTCTTGTCGTAGGTGAGATGGAGGGAGATGGAGCTCTGTGATCGGTGGAGCCCAGCCTACATGACGCTCTCAAAGATTATGACCTTGTTGTCGTCTGTGCCAGGTGACATCAACGTCAGGGACTTGATGTCTGGGGCCATGTACTCCAGGTGATGGCCCCCCCACACCGGAGTGGTCAGGTGAGCCCAGCGCTACAACACACAGCAGGAAACATCAGTGACGAGACTAATAATTTACTACATCAGGTTTCTGATGTTGTAGACGATTTAACTTCAGGAGTGTGAATACGTGAATACGTCACTAATGTTTTACTGTGAAACATCTGCACGTTAACATTAGAGCCCAACAGACGGTCTGTACCTGACCAAAAAGCACATAGCCAACATTTGATTGGGTTTGGTTACTCTTTTATCATAATGTAGCTCTCACATGTACTTGTTGGAGGCTTCAACGGAAACGCCTGCTTCCTGCATTTGATGTCATTACTGTACATCAACACGTGACATCATCACATTCAAAGTGAATGAGCAGCGTTTCCATTAAAGCCTCCGATGTGGGCGTGTGAAAGCTGTGTTAGAGTTTCTCTTTGGGCAGAGTTGCAGGTTCACAAAATTTCCCAGCTGTATTTTTCCACTGTAAATTCAAATCTCAAGTTTCATTGCCTCCCAAACAAATCAAGATTTGTTTTTGGATGTCACCTCGGTTCAACTGTTGAATCCGTTTTCCGCAAGGTTCAGAAAACTGACCCGTAACTGATCTACATGAGAATTGATTCTAGTTTATCTGGAGATGTTTTAAAACCCTGTGAGGAGCAGGATGTGAACTCAGGACATCCTACTTCTCAGTAACCGGTTCCTCAACTGAGGAGGAACTGACCTCTTTGAAGGTTCCCTTGGCTCTGAAGAGCTTGTAGAGGACGCTGACGGGGATGCAGAGCATGGAGGACAGAGCCATACACCAGCCAATCACCTCGCCCCACCACGGGTACACGTACATGTTGTTGTAGGTCAGCGGTTTGTAGTTGAACAGGTGGAACATGAAAATGCCCTGCACAGGAGACAACAGAGGGACGCCATGATGGATGTTAGTATTGTAAATACATACTAATATTGTGTCTATAACTGTCCGTATGAATCTAAAACTTACTATTACAGTCTGACTGATTCATTAACTAGGACTTGATGTTACAATCCCTGAAACCTCTTACCACTGGGTCCCGATACTGATATATCAGTTGGCAGATAAAATTGGGTATGAGCCTTTCACAGACATATCAGTGTCAGAGTTTGTTTCCAACAATGCAGAAAATATGTGCAAGCTGATATTGTATCATCGTGATTTAAACTGAGAGACTGTGGCAAAAGTTGTCTCTTCATTAATCATGACAAGATTCTAAATGGATGTGTATCCAATGTCTGTTTATAATGTCATTGTATGTGTGAGATATACTAGAGAAGATACGAAAACTGAGGTGTGGCGGTGGTTTTTATATCCTCTGTAAAGAACGTGTTGTCTTACCAAGCAGACACATGGAGTTATAAAGGACCAGCACCACTTCATCCAGGGGAAAGGCCGGTAGCCAATCATACGAGCTACATCATCCATGAAGCGGTCAGCACCTAAAAGAGTTTTATCATCAGTGATCATCAAGAAATATACATGTAAAGGCAGCAGCAATATTAATACACCACAATTCAATCTTTATTGTCTGTCATTTGTGGATATTTTATGACATTTCTTATGCTTTACTACCCTATGACATTGTTGTTTACATTACTTTACTATGGCATTTTTATGACATGTTTCTTATGACCAACTATATTATGACATTTTCCATAACATATTGTACCATCACATTTTTTATGACTTATTCTACTCTACTACGATATATTTATGATGTGTAATACTATGAGATTGTTATGAGTTACTATACTAGTGCTCTATAAATTAAATTTACTACATACCTTCTGACACATTTTTCAATTGCATTATGTACTAAGCAAAGTTTTCTGTATTACATCTTCTTATACCATTAAGAGTTGTAATATGACATACTTTCCAATGATGTAGTATACTTTGGCAGAGTACAGAATTATGTATTTACTAAGAGAAAAATAAACTATGACCCAACGTTAAGCGCTAGAAGAAATATGCTATAACGGACTGAACTGTGACCTTCACTATGACATTTTGTTACATAATTATTCATACACTTATTTTGAGATCACATACTTTGTTGACAAAGGCTGAGAAACACTACACTGTCTGTGTGTGTGTGTGTGTGTGTGTGTGTGTGTGTGTGGGTGGGTGTGTGTGTGTGTGTGTGTGTGTGTGCGTGCGTGCGTGCGTGCGTGCGTGCGTGCGTGCGTGCGTGTGTGTGCGTGTGTGTGCAGCATACCGTAGACCCAGGCAACTACTATGCATTCCCAGAATGCTTGCCACAACAGAGTCATTCCACTGGCCGAATAATAGTCAAACAACTGGAAGACATACATCCCTCCCTGCAGGGAGATATGAGGAGATAAAGTGTCTGATTTCCTTAAAAACAGTTGTTAGTTTAACACAAAATTAAATTAATTCATCATCTGAAATTTGAGGGTCTTATTTTTTAGTTCAGCACAATGTTTTCTATCAACCAGAATACATGCAGTCTGCAACTTACCTGCGTTACCATGGAAAGATCAATAATGAAGCACAGTAAACAGCATATTGCCACAGCGATCTCCCTTTTATATTGATGGTAGTATCTTCCAGGAAACAGATCCAGAATTCCAGTAACGAAACCCTCCACCCCAACGAACTGGAGAGAGACAGAGAGACAAACACTGAGTCTATATTCACAACACACACTGAAGCCAGATTCACGTGTAGATAGATAAGATGCCTAAGACTTTATTCAACCCCTGTGGGAAATGCACATGTTACAGGAGCACAAGAGGCAGACTGACAGTGAAGAACACAGAGAGAAAGTCACACAATCACAATGTTAAAGAAAGATGAAAAGAATCCTGGATCCAAGCCAAAATATAACGGGCGCTTTTCTTGGCCCATGTCCCATCCGTCCACCAAGTTTCATGGAAATCAGCAGGGGGAAAAAATAAAACCTTCTTAGCGAAGGGAATGAAATCAAACCATGAAGGACAGTTGGTCACCTGACTGTCCAGTCCCAGTAGCAGCAACATGAAGAAGAAGAGCGCCGCCCAGAGCGGAGCCACCGGCATCAGACTGACGGCCTTCGGATACGCGATGAACGCCAGACCTGGACCTGAAAAACACGTAGAAGCACAGCACACACATTACAGGTTTAATATACAAGACAATATCCTTCATTTCTCTCTCGAGTGAAAGATGAGCTCAACCTTTATGTACTAAACAGTCTCTTTCACTGACAAAGAACCTCACATCCTTTCTGACTAAAAGTGTCTATTTTAGATTTTGTTTAATGTCATTTTATTCACCTTTTCTAAGTTTTATGTTTCTAATTGTAGTTCACAATGGTTTAACACTTCAACCAAAAATTTTTTATTCTCTAATTGTTCGAATTGATGTTGTTTTTTTGCCGCATAATCATACAAACAAAAAAAGCTATAAAGGGCAAAAGTAAAAAAAACACAAAAAGGATTTGGTAACAAATATTTTTTTAATCGTTTATTTTAACTTATTCCTTTAATCATCTTGTGACTCCACCAATTTGCAGTGTTGGAACATCATCAACAATTCAAAAGCCACTGAACAGGCCTTTTATTTTCATTTAATTTCATTCTAGCGTTTACCATAGATCAAACTCCTCCATTATGCCTGTTCATATACCTGTAATCTTGCTGGTTAAAAGTTTACAGACTAGGCCTTTAAGCCTTTGAAGACTTGACTGACATCTGTCTCATCCAATCAGCTGTGGTCAGCTCCACCTTCTTTAAACCGAACTCACACAGGCGTTCACTGTGGTTTAAAACTGTCATCGACAGCAGGTTTTATATTCCTCTCTTCTTTCCCGAGTCCAACAAATGAAAGGTGCATTGCATACATTTCAGCAGGTTTGTGTTCACTTTTGTATTTGTGTTTGCATTTCACCGCAGAGCTGAGCCTCATGAAATAAAGATGAGTCACATGTCATGAGGTGAAAGGCCCTGGTTAAATAATCCCACAGTTAATACTTGCACACACACACACACGCACACGCACGCACACACACACATACACACACACACACACACACACACACACACTGTGATGCTAATACTTTAAACCATTGTAAACGTGTCAGATGGGATTCAGAGTAAATTGGATTTGTTTTTTGTTCTTTTTACAGCGAGATTAAAATAAAAAGGTTAACATTTATTGTGAGAAGTTTTCACAGGGAATAATTTTGATGCAGATCCTAATAAAAATCTGGGTTTATTGGATTTAAATGTGGTTTCATAAGCAAACTTTTGGGCCTTGACATTCTAGTTTCTGATGAACGGTCGGAGTATCTGGGCTGACTTATTCCTCCTTCATGCTTCAGTCACAGTCTGACTGTTGTTATAATTCACCATCTTGACAAATAATAAAAAGCTTCAGTCTTATTGGGCCTGTGGAGTTGGAGCCAAAGCTCATGGAGCAGAAACAGAAGTGGATTTAAGGGAGAATGTGAATCGGTCAGACAGCTGCAGCCTGCTACCTTCTGTGGAGACACTAAATATAACTGTGTTTGTGACGTGCCGTCATGTGCTTCACTGCTATTACTAAAAATACAGTTGAACACACACACACACACACACACACACACACACACACACACACACATGGGTATCTGGGTTCATTCAGCCCTTTGTCCTTCATACGAAAGCATCAGAACATCAGACACACTGACTGACAATCAATAAAGACAATCAGTGACTGTATATGAAGACGATCAATAACTGTATATAAAAGCGGAAATGATTTCTTCACCCACACTTAAGCACCTATCATGTGACCTTTCACGTACTGTACACTGGTCATGTATGTGTTGATATAAACAGGAAGCAGATTATCTACACTGCGGTTGGTTGGTTGCTTCATTATATAAAACACTACAAACGTGGAACAGCGATGGTGAAAAGTAAATGCAGGAGGAAAACGTGGACATCTGTCTCATCATTTACAAACTTCTCAGTTTCTGTTTGTCCAGATTAAAACAGAAGTTCTCAGTTTTAGGGGCTGGAAAAACTCTGGAGTTGTGTGGACGCCAGGTGTAACTGTAGCACCGATGATGAGTTTTAAAACTATAACATGGTAGTGTGGATGTAGCCTCAGTGTCTTGAGACCCCCCCAGGGGATCCCTAACCCTAGTTTGAGAACCACTGCAGCAGTAGACGATTACTCAGCTTAATGTACAGTAAAGCCTCTGTGCGTGCATGCGTATGTGTGTTTTACCTGATTCAGCGACCTGTGAGATGTCGACTCCCTGCTCAGCAGCCATGAAGCCCAAAATAGAAAACACGACGAAACCAGCAAAGAAACTGGTTCCACTGTTGATCATAGCCAAGACGAAGGCATCTCTGCAGGACGAGATGAGACGAGATCGATTCATTCATCCTTCAGTATAATACATGTTAAAAACCTTTGTTGTCACTGAATCACACATTTAACAAACATCAACGTGTTCAGTTGTTTTTTCCGTGGAACAACCAGAGTCAACAACGTCTCTCACTGAGGCCATTTTCAAACTCTCATCTTTTTCTTGCTGGGTTCAGTTTTGTTGACACTGACAAAAAGAAAGTGTGTGTGCGTGTGTGTGTGTGTGTGTGCGTGCGCGCATGTCGTACTTGTAGCAGTCGTTGTTGAAGCGGTTGTAGCTGCCCAGAGCGGTCAGCGCTCCCAGCCCGATGGCATAGGAGAAGAAGATCTGTGTCCCAGCATCTATCCACACCTGCACAGAGTTCAGAGGTCAGAGGTCAGAGGTGTGATGTGTTCACTGCTCAGCTCAGAGTCCGACATCTCTCTATGCTTTAGGCTGACATCTTGAACCTGTTCGACTCTGATGAAACCACTTCAGACTGAACGACATCAGTCTGAGACGGGGTCACGCCTCCATTGTTTTAGTTTGAGAGTGTGTTTTTTTCCCCTTAAACTTTATTTTTAAAATGTGACATGCGACATGCAGCACTGGCCGGTGAATTCTGCATCATAATGTGGAGACGTCAATCACAGAATTTGACCCTACAAATCTGAATTCTGCTGCAGCCAAAGCTCCCAACCTGCAGCCAGAGGACGAGTTCAGACTTACCGCGACGCGTCCCACTGCATTTTTGTAAACCTGCGTCTGACACGGCCTCAGCGTTACATGGTGAAAGTGAGCCTGACATTAAAGGACGTGAGGTAGAAGCAGATGCCTCCTGGTTGTAAACAATATCTTGTTGAGGCTAACGTAGTATGTTGACGTTCTTGTCATCCTTGTTTTGAACAACCTAACGTAGTAGGTGACGCACCCGTCAGCATGTTTTCAGAGACAGAGGATACAAATGTCATGTACAGCAATATGCACTTTGACTCATCTTTGTGTTGTACTTTGAGCAGTGTATGGAAATAAATGGCTCCCGTTGTAACTGCATATCAGGCCTCCTCGACTGGACTTTCTGCAAACCCCAAATACTAATATAATGACGTCACCTCAGTGGATTTCGAAACATCTCACCTGGGCCTCCTGCAGTTTGGACCAATCAGGCTTGATGTAGTACATGATGCCGGTGTAGGCTCCGGGAAGAGTGACACCTCTGACCAGCAGAATGATGAGAACCACGTAGGGGAAGGTCGCCGTGAAGTACACAATCTGAAACACACACACACACACACACACACACACACATCTTATGAATGTTCCCTTCATCCGACTCTTTGGTCAGAAAATAATACCTGCTGTTTTAAACCTCACATCATCTTCTTGTTCCAATTTTCACCAAAAAAAAGGATTTTATCAAAAGAGTCAGATACATTTTCTGCTCAATTCACAATAGACACAGTTCAGTCACAGAGATTAGGAGTAAGATTAAGATTAATACAGAAATAATAAACTGATTTTCTCTTTTTTCTCGTTTGCTCACTCAAGTTTAGTGTCTGTTTAACAATCATTTTTTTTACAATTTTTTTTCATATTTTTGTGGTACTGATTGCAAATTAATCCAGTTTCAGATGATAATGAATAATAATGAATTCAATAAATGAATAAATACATGGATAATGACCCTCAGGACGAGGGTCATTGTCGACTCGTGTCGACATGTCGACTCATGTGATTGTTGTTTGAGTCAAAATAACAGTTCATTAGTTTCAGCAGCACAAACTGAGGATTTGCTGCTTTTTCTTCTCAAATGTAGGTTTTTTGTTTTTATGAATTCTGAGGTTTGGACTGAGGATATAACGTTTTACCTAACCTAATCTGTTACCTAACATGAGGTGTATGACTGTATGTGTATGAGAAAAACAAGTGAATCCCCTCATACCCCGTAAACGGATGCTGTGTGGTGCCTTTCTGTTGATTATTGGTGAAAAGTGAAAAGTCAAACAGTGGTTATGGAAATACAGAAAAAAAAATGAACATCAAAAGGCTCCAATTCATTACTTGATTTACATAAATGTTTCTTGAAAAAAATTCAAAATGATTTTGAAGCTTTGCTCCAGAAACAAAATGATTACAGACGGACAGACTGATCGGTCAATCCCTCCACATTATATAAACAAGTAATCGATCAATTGAGAAAATAATCCTTCCATGCAGGTTGTTTTTCTGAATATTTCCTCTGTTTGGTTTAATTTTAAACTGCAGTTCACCGTACTCAAACTGAACATGTGAAATAACAGCAGCAGAGCTGATGTGAACAGACCAACAATCCCCGTGAAGGATCAGATCATCTTACTTTGACCCGGTCAGTGAGTACGGAGAGAAAAAAAAAGTGTGGTATGTTCCTTTAACCTGAGTTCACTCTGAGAAAACCAACGTGAACGATGACAGGAAAAACAAACACGAACCTGATCTGAGCAAACACACTAAACCTGCTGAGAGTGATACACACACACACACACACACACACACACACACACACACACAGGAATGTTGGTGTTTCAGCACCATGGAGAGCATCTGGTCCCAGGTGGAGTCAAGTTTAAGTCAAATCACAGCTGGATTTTCTGACACACACACGAACACACACACACACACACACACACACACACAACCACACACACTAGATTATATGTATTGATAGATTTAGACATCCATTTAAAATTTGCATTTGGTTATTCACAATTAAAAGAAAAAAAATAAATCTTTGTATCACCGAATCATTAAGCAGAACAGTAAATTATTTATTTCACGGTTTTATAAAAGTATTTCATCTCAGTTTTTTCAATTTTTTATCTGATATTAGTTTGTCGTGCTAGACTGTTTGCATCCTGAAGATGATGTTTGCTGTGTTTTACTTGTTATTAGAACCAAATCATGAAATCCTTTCTTGGAACAGAGATTGGAACTTTGAGGCCTGTCAAGCAGTTTGTCACTTTGTACGTACGGGAAGCTGCTGTGATACAAATATGTGTTGTCATTAGAAGTTTTTTCATTTAGATGCTACTTCATTTAATCAACTGTCAATAGTCGATAGCCATTAATTAAAGTTCATGACTTGAGCTTCTGCACATGGAAATAAAGTGGTCTGGAGTTGGGAGTTTTTGAGCTCACTGGGATGTGCAGCGCCCTCTCTCTCTCTCTCTCTCTCTCTCTCTCTGTCTCTCTGTCTCAGCCTCTCTCACCCCGCTCTGACCTAACGCTCAGTTTTCAGCCTCCTGCTGACAGTCAAAACTGAGAAGTGTTTCTGTTAATACTGAGAGTTGTGAGAATGACACACACACACACATACACACATACACGCGTTACTGTACATAATGATGAGCTGCAGTGGTTCCCAAATTAGGGTAAGGGACCCCCTGGTGGGTCGCAAGACACTGAGGCTACATCCACCTAACCCTAACCCTAACCCTAACCCTAACCCTATCCACTACATAAACTGGAAATTAGTTTTAAAACTCATTATTGTTGCTACGGTTACGCCTGGCGTCCACACTACTCCGGCGTTTTTGAAACGCTGCTGGCATTTATTGTTGTCACTTGGAGACGGTTGGGCCGTGGTGGGATATGAACTCTACTGAGATACACTGTAGTTCGCTTATTTATTACCAGGGAACTTTCAGCTAATTGTGGCGTAATAATGGACCAATATAACAGTGTGAACCTGATAACCAGTATCATATAAAGGTAGTTCTTATCACGGAGAACTCTCTGTACACAGTTCACTCTTAATTTAATATAACACAGACAAAAGATTGTGATGATGTTGACTCATCAGAATATATTGTCGCAGGATTGAATTGACAGGCTGATAATGCGCTCATGGTTAACCTGTAATGATAATCTGAATCATACAATCATAATGTAAAACGTTTAACGCATTAACTCCAACAACTTCAAACTTCACAAAGCTTTGAACAACAAGCTCTTCTGAGATAGGTTCATCACTTTTCTGTGGAAACACTAAGCTGTCGATCGTCTGTTATTCAATAGTCTATTTCTTTGTGTTGTGTATAATCTGCAGGGTTTGTGTTGTAAATCTGATGATTTCTTAGTTTGCTGGTGTTTTTTCTGTGTTTCTGTGTGTATTTTCTGTCATTGCAGGGTTGTGTGCACACGCAGCACAGTTCATGAGTGTTTCTCTCTGTGCCTCAGTCACGTCCCACTGCAGAGTCCAGCTGCCCTCCCGCAGCACAGCCAACCACGCACTGCCACCTCACAGCCCCCCACCCCCACCTGTCGTCATAGTAACAATGAGCCTGCCATGTGACAGCAGTGTGTACGAGTCTCATCGCCACGAGCCAATGGAGCGCACACACACACACACACACACACACACACACAGTGAATCACTGCTCTACAGTCTCGTCTCTTTACGATCATTTGAAGGTTGTAGTTTTAAAGGAACAGTCCCACAGTTTTATTTTTTCTCGAAGAAGAAGCTGTTATATTATAAAATATTTGAAAATGAAAAGCTGAAAAAAGCTTCAACAGCAAAATGCTGCTCACACAGTAATGCATGAATAAAAAATAATATATAACTGTCACAAGTTAGATTGTTGTTTTTTTAATTAATTTACTTAAGTAACGTTTTCAGAGCAGGACTTTTACTCATAATGGAGAATTTTGTGACAGTGTTTATAACAATACTTTCTGATTTGGTTTGACTTTTCTTTCTTACTGACATGATACAGCTGATCAATCAGCTGTCAGGTGACCTATGACCTTCAGCGGCATTATGTAACTGTGACTGTGATGAACGCAGCTGTAGGATCATTTCTCAAACTGACAGTTAGCAACAATGATGTGAGCTCTTCTATTAATGATGTTGGGGACACACACACACACACACACACACACACACACACACTGACATTGTGTGGATTCTCCCACAGGGTAATCTATCGTTATCATTATTAAAAAGTATAATATTTTTGTATTGCCAGTGTTAAGCAGAATAACAACAGAAATAAAATAATCAGTAATAACATTAGGAACAGAATAAAAACTTTTTTTTTTAAATAACCCGACCCTAATTTAACTACACTTACTATTTTCCAGGATAGACGACAGACTGATTTGATAGTAAGAAGACAACGTTTTTGAGGTTCCAGTTGTAAAATGAACACAGTGATTGAAAAGACAAGACAATCATCTATTTCTACATGTTCATATTCTGGTATCAATAACATTTTGGGGAGACAGACCTAATGAAACACCAGCATTGTGGGGGCTCTCCTCCAAATTCTACTTCCACAAGCGTTTCTCTTTAGTAAGTTTAGACCTGAGTTGTTCAGCAAAACCAAAAGAACCATTTTTGATAGATGCTGAAATCATAAATATGTGTGGACTGTCAGAACACAGTTTTAGAGTTTCAGTTATAGATTCTCTGGTGTCATGTAAATGCTTGTATGAGTATTTGTTTTGGAAAAGACCACAGGGACAGAAAAGACACGTCTACATCCATCAATACATATTGTGTTCAAGTGCTCTCTTGATTTTCAAGTACAGAAGTGAATAGAAACCAATCGCTTCCCGGAACCTTGTCAAAAATAGATTTGAAAAAAAATCTGCATGGTAAGTGTTCAGAAACGGTAAGCAAAAGTGTCTCCGTGTGTGTGTGTGTGTGTGTGTGTACCTTCCCAGTGGATTTGACTCCCTTCCACACGCAGAAGTAAACCATAACCCAGACAGCCATCAGACACAGCATAAGCTCCCAGTTAAAGTGCCCAGGTTCACCCAGACCCGACGAGATGTTCAGCACCTTGTTCCTGCACAGAGAGGATGACGTTTACATCGTGGACAGAGCCAGGGTTTGTGGTCAAGTGTTAATTCTGGAGTCACTTTAGGGGCCCAGGGTACTTATGATCCCTTGGCCATCGAGTCTCCCTACCTTTCCAGTCTACTACATCCCTACACATCTACACCATCCCTACACTCCTCTGAAGCCCATCAACTCAACAGGCTCCACAACATGGGTGACAGAGTCTTATCCACAATTTCCCGGGAAATAATTAATGGATCTTGATGAAAGAAACGTGCGCGATGTGATGCTTATCCCCCTCAAAAATCTGGATCTAGCAGATTTTTAAGTGTTTTCACAAGGGAATTAGTTTATTGTTGTTTAAAAAAATGTTTTTATGTTTTTTTGTTGACTAAATCTCTCATTGGATTTTCATAATGTAATTTGATCACTTTCTTTATCCTTATGATAAAGACTATTGGGCGCATCAGTCTTGTACAGTAATCATAAATGCTTGCCTATCATCGTTGATCATGGTGTTGAGTTCTGATTGCAGCATAGGGCCCATGTGTTGTGTTTACTGCCACTGCAGAGAAATAAATCTTGTCCATGTACGGTGGCGTTCATGAGATCAGCAGCGACAGCATGTGTGCAGCACAGACTGAGGCTGCGGTGAAACTGTCACTTGCTGCAGCAGCTGTCACCTCAATCGGGGGCTGCACATTCGGAACAGACCCTGGAGTTTCGTCTGTAACGTCACAGTTTGGCAGCAGCAGAAGGAAAAGAGCATTAAAATCCAATCAGACACATTCAGGTTTATACTGAGCAGAAAGAGCAGCTTTTCCACCTGTCAGACTCACATCGACACGTGTGAATCTCTGCGATGATTCACTGCTGCCACGTGGACTGATGTACGTGCTTTGGGGCAGACAGAAAACACTTCTTTCTTTTTTTTATAGCTGCTGCTATAATAAATGTAACAGCCACAGCAATAAAAACAAAACTAAAAACAACTGAACCTTAACACAAAGGTCACATGTTCAGTCTGACAGATTCCAAGTGAAATTTGAACTATTGTGTAAGAAAATAAAACCAGTGAAGAAGCGGCAGCTATTGGTGCCTCGTATCTCAGTGTCCACACAGTGTCAGTTTTCACCCAGTGACTTAACTGTCTCTTAATGAAACCAAGCATTTGGGAGGATCTGAGGTCATATCCCATTACATTAGCTTATGTGAGCTACTGCAAAAGTCAGTAAGTGCGCATAAGCATTTAATTAAGGATGCACAGACTGTTTAGCTTATGTTAGCTACCTGGCTCATTAATATGTTTGATTATTATTCTTTGAAGCAGTTGTTAAAAGAAGTCAGAAAAGCCAAAAATGAATTTTAGCTGCAGCTCAACTCAACTGCGCAAGAATATTAGGAAAACAATTGAGACATTTTCAACAACCCAAACAACCCTGAATGTGCCAAACTGATGTGGACACGTCAAACCAGTCCGACCCAAAACCACCTGTCCAGTTTAACTGACACAACCTAACCTGAGGTCACTAAGATGAACTAGAAGGGCGCTCAGGGAGCGCATACCTCCGTCAAGGCTCAGGCCCTATCTTGCTATGTTGAAGAAAGTTACAACTATTTTTTACTGGATCCACCCCGTTTATCTACGTTAAATGGGTCCTTCCTTTGCCATCGCTGCACGCTTTCACCAAAGTCGTGGAAATCAGAAATCCAAATAAAACACCCTTGGAAGGGGTAATGACCCGACATTAATCTCACTAGAAATGATGACACAGTGTGCCGACAAAACACGATCCACTGACCATAACCAGAATCAGAACTCACTCCCAGAACTCGATGATGGGTGATCGTGCGTTTGCCAGCTCGGCACAGGTCATGTTGCCGATGTTGGTGATGTTCGCGAGGGTGCCGTTGTTGCAGTCCTGGTGACGGAAGGACACGATGCAGTTAGGTGTGTTCCATTCATTGTCACAGGTGGACCAGGGAAGGGTGGAGTTGAAGGACTTGATCAGGTAGTAGAAGCCCCAGGCCAACACCATGATGTAGTAGGTATTACAGAAAAACACGATCACCATGGAGGCGTAACCCAGACCTGAGGGAGAGGACAAGAATACAACATGAGATCTGAATCAGCCTGTTTTATGTGTCTGTGGGTAAGATCATGATGTGTTGATGTGAACTATTTTTACCACAGAGTCATTTTGATTCGACCGCTTGTGTGAAACCAAAGTCAGAGTTTTTTTCAAAACAGTGGCTTTAACAAGTTTAAAGGTTCTGTGTCAAATTTTGTGACATCTACTGTCTAAGGTCAAGATTGCAACCAACTGAATACACCTCACCCTCCCCTGTAAAATGTGTAGTAGAACCTAACGTGTCCTTCAGGTGACCTGAAAGCACCTCCGTAGAGCCAGTGTGTGGTTTGTCTACGCTGGTCTACAGCTCTGTGCCAACATCTGGTTTTAAAAACCTAAATTGTTTTAGTTTGATCATGATCTGAAATTCATGAAATTCATGTAAATTCTGCTGCTCTGCAGAATGTTTTCCAATGAAATAAGCTGAACACAAAGTGTGTTGAATCACTTTCATAGTTTACTGTTGCACTGATCACGACCCGCTGAATAAATGGTGTCGTCTGATTTTAAAGCACTACAGGTACAGGGCCTGAGACCCACTACAGGTGCGAGGTGTAATTCATCCAAAGTGGGCGGTTTGAGCCTCCAAACATAGTATTTTTTAACAAGCTGACGGAAAATGAAAGACAGACAACCTCAAAGAACCATGTGGACTGACAATGTAGAGTAATGTTAAAGTATTTTACACAGATGAAGCGATGAGACAATGACACACTCTTCTCCCAGTTACAATTTGTGTTCCATCGAAATCTTTTTTGAAACTGACATTAGTTAGACTCATAAAGTTAGTCTAATGTCTGATGAGAGCTAAGTTAATAGTTCACTAATATACAGTATGTAAACATATCTCCATAGTAACAGTGGTCACATGACCTTCAAAACAAGCCACAACTTAAGCGTGCATGTGCACACATCATGTGTGCTACGTTACTTAAACAAACAGCTCTACGGGACTGCCCATCAGGACACTCCGGGTGAATGGTCAGCGTGTTGACCGTAGGCGTAGTCGACTGCGTGAGTGTGAAGGTGGAGCTGAATCAACATCAACACCGCCAAAGGTTTTTCAGGTGAGAGGAAGGTCTGCAGCAAAGAGTCATGTGATCCTGCAAAGACTGACCTTCTGATAAACCATGTGTAGAGCTAACAAAGATATAAAGGAATTAGGTAGCAAAGAAAGGTGTGTGTATGTGTGTGTGTGTGTGTGTGTGTGTGTGTGTGTGTACGTGTGTGTGTGTGTGTGTGTGTGTGTACGTGTGTGTAAGTGCACGTGTTGCTGGTAATTTTCCAGCCGTGTCTGAAGCCACGTACAGCAGGATCACAGATTATCACCTCCAGATAAACCTCCAGGGAAAAGCTGAATGTGTGTTTTCAGACCAACGTGTCCGCTCACACTCAACTAAACTGCTTAAGCGTGTGGATATGTGTCTGTTACCGTGGCAACGTGACCTCAGCGAGGATGTCGAGGGGTTTTGGTCAACACCATTTTGGACCAAGAAATAAAAAATAAAGATGGACATGCTTTAATTTTGAATCTTACTCCGATACTCAAGTGCAATTTTTACTTTGACTCCTATGCTACTCTGACTGTCTGTTTCTGGCTGGTCAAGAATGGTTTGTCTTGTTTGTCCTGACAAGACACCAATGCATCATGTCAGTGCCTGGTCATAAGAACATTTTGAAATACTATAATTTGGCTTCATGAATTTTGTCACTGATCTGTGTAAAGATATTTCAGACTGTGAATTTTTGGCATACTGCACCTTTAAACAGCGGAGCAATGTTCCAGACGTTGATGCTGCCGGCCTTCATGAACTGTCCTAAAGCGATTTCCAGGAAGAAGATGGGGATTCCTCCGACGAAGACGATGAGCAGGTAGGGGATCAGGAAGACGCCTGCAGGACAAGAAGAACACACAGTTAGACGACAACATCGTGACATCATGACATCATCGAATATGAAATAATGACATGGATAGAATTTTAAATAACAGGAAGGTTACAGACTCCCAACACACACGCAAGGGTATGTGTGCGCGCGCGCGCACGCACGCACGCACACACACACACACACACACACACACACACACACACACAGTGAAGCTTTAAACTGTGGAATGGTCCTTTAACGCTGCCGTTAGTAATTTTAGTCTCATGCTTATTTCAGCAGCATCACGACAATAGTTTTATGTAACAAGAGAGGAAGGAGGTGAATCTTCATCCCTCCATCATTCTCATCCTTCCGTCCTCACACCGCCGCAGAGAGAACGGAGGACAAGACACATCCCCATCTTCTTCTTCCTCCTCCTCGTCCTCCTCTGTCATTATATGTCCTCCTTTCTTTGCTTGAACGCAGTCAAGGATGTGATTGGTTCTTATACAATCTTTAAAATTCAAAATGAACCCAGTGACTTTTAGAGAAATAAAGAGATAGAACTAGTCCTATAACAGTCATATTGATCTATGCAGAAAATCAGTAATAAACAAATTAAAAGTCAATTTCTTTGCAAATACAACAGTGGAGCTAATGGACGTCATCTCTTTGTATGAAAGCTCAGTGTGTGTGATGACAGCTGCTGTTATATAACTCCTGGCACAAAGCATCACCTCTCCTCCCCTCTCCTCCTCCTCTCTCCCAGTATCATTCCAATTTGATTCCATTCATACCAGTTCCCCGTAGCAGTGTGACCCACTTACCCATTTTGTGAGTGAGTGAGTGAGTGTCTGTGTGTGTGTGTGTGTGTGTGTGTGTGTGTGTGTGTGTGTCGGGGGGGCTGCTGCGTCACACCAATTAAAATACCAGAGAAAGCGTATTCCTAATAGTTCATTCCTGGGAACGAGTATTCATTCATTCATTCATTCATTCATTTTACCAAACAGTCCCCTTATGAAGCCACATTTAAATCACCTAGATCAAGACCTTTAGCTGGATCCACACCAAAGCTCACACACTCGGAGACACCAGTCCCCCTAAATATGCCTGATTCATGAATTATTCTCAGGGAAATCTGTGAAAATGTCAAAAAAAATCCTGAATTAAATTAGTTCTTTCATTGCCCGTTCTCCATCCTCGGACGAGGTTTCATAATCCAGTAGACAGAAGGGAAGAGTAAAGGAAGTGATTGCTGCTGTATGATACACTGTCTGCACAGTCAGATATGACGTAAGCTTCATTCAAGCTATGCAGGTTAGCAGTAGCACCTTCACACACACACGCTGTACTCTGGTGTATTAGCCTTGCACAAAACCACTCTAGCTGCTGGTGAGTCACGACTGCAGAGAGAAAGAGAGAGAGAGAGAGCTCAATGAAAATATCCTTCTCTCTCTCTCTCTCACGCGCACGCACACACACACACAATTCAATTCAATTCAATTTTATTTGTATAGCGCCATATCACAACATACATTGTCTCAAGGCACACACACACACACACACACACACACACACACACAGACACACACACAATGCTGTTAGGTGGACACTAACTCAGCGTTGATGGGATTACAAAGAACTATGGGCTCATCACAGTCACAATCACGGAGACACACACACCAAAACACACACCAACTGTTAACGCCTCAAATCCTCACAACTTTATTCTGTGTCCGTTCAACATGAAAAAGTGTGAGGAGGAAACAGAACATCTCCACCTGATGATTTAAGGTTTATGTTAAACCTCTTGACTGTTCAGCCTCAGCCACGGCACAGCGAAGGGAAGCTCTGAGTTAACAAGCCCTGGGTTTCACCTCTCAGGCTGAACTTATATCAAAAAATAAAGGTTTTTGGCCTAAAAATTGTTTTTTAATTAAATTATGTAAACTGCAGTTTAGAGAGACACCAGAAGTTATCATCAGTCAAAAGATTGGACAGTGAAGCCAAAAAACAAGGTTTTAAGCAGGTTGTACAGTTTTAGAAGTGTAGTGGTTTTAATTTCTAGTTTGATTATTCTGACACTTGTCCCCAATCGATTCATCAGTTGGCCAATAAAAATCAGCCGATATGATCCTTTCACAGACATATCAGTATCTGTGCTTAATTTTGCCAATATAAAACCTTTATTTTTACAGAAAAAAACAATGCTCAAAAGATGTGAAGTTATTTTTTCATCGTACACTCTAGAATCAACTGCAAACCGAAGTGACATCAATGTAATCAGGAAAGAACTGACGCCCACAGAGGCTCCGGGTGGGAAACGTGGCGAGTTGATGTGGGAGCAGGTGAGACGGGCACAGCCGCACGCTGTCCTGGCTGGTGTCACCTAACATGTTTGACACGTGGTTCGTTCAGAGCTGAAAGTGAGACAGAAGCGGAGCTGCAGCTGCTGTTAACCAACTAAGCTGCAGCGCCACAGTTAGCTAGCTAAGCTGGCTAATCCGGGGTAAGTCACTGGGCTAAGTAGCCTACTGACTGATAACAGGGCTAATGACAGAGCTGCAGCTTCATCATCATCATCATCATCATGAGCAGCAGCAGCAGCACTGACTTATGTATCCCATCATGCACCCGGCAGTATGAACCCTAATAACTGGGTTGATCTCTAACCTTCCCTATAGCGCCATCATCGGGTCGCCTGTTTGACCCGTGTTCCCATCAGCCCCGGCTGGACGCCGGGGGGTGCTGGTGATGAACCCTGTGGCTGCTCACATGCTGATGTTCAGCGGATTGTCCCGATCTGTTGCTAACACATTTGGCTCGTGGTGACTGTGGATCTGCTGCCAGCTGACACAGGATCAGCCAGGACGGGCTCGTCCACACTGACCAACCAGCTCTGATCAGGACTCCGCTCAGTGAAGATCGACGAAGTCACAACAGCTGAGAGGAATCTGGAAGATTCCCGTTGAAATTAACATGTGTGTGAATGACTGCATACAAAGACGATCAGTGACCACGTAAAAAGATTATCAATGACCGAAGTCTATATAAAGACAATCAGTGACTGCATATAAAGATAGACAAAGCGTCTCCACTTCCTACTGTTTGTCCCAGTCAAAACTTTACCTGGAGCAGATGAGGAACAAACTGCCAGACAGTTGTTTTTATATCAAAATCTTATAATGACTAATTTCTTTTAATCCTGTATATTATCTTATTTATTTGTTCATTCTTTAAATCAACCCTTGTTAATTTCTAGCTTGTGGCGTTTTAACATGTTGTCTCGATACCATTGATATCGTGCAGTTGCCCTGATGTTGAAATGTTCCAGCTCTCAGTCTGTAAATCTGCCAAAACCCCTGTGTCCTCAACCAAACTCTCGTGCCAAACACCAACTTATCTTCGCAGAGTTTAACTTCCCCCTGGCAGCCTGCACATCGACTGGCCCACATACCTGATTGGCTCACCTGTGCTAAACATGACTCAGCACCTCACTGCCGGGGTCAACGACCTCCCGGACCGCTGCTTCGCCCTTGTTATCTTCAATCAGATATGACATGACGGTGTAATCTGAGGTTTTCAAAATATGAGATACATGTTAAACAAGGAGTTTTAATTTCTGGACATAAGTTCCTCAGAGTCACTATAAATTACTTAATTTAAAAATGACTTCATAATTGTCCTCAACACTTGGTGCAAGGATGGGACATGGGCCAAGAAAGAACTCATTCAATTTTGGTGTTAATCCATGGATTTTTTTAAATCACTTTCTTTAACATTGTGAGAATGGAAGTTTTTTGACATTATCCCAAGGGGATAGTTAATGGATCTTGATGGGGAAAAAAATCTGGTATATTGAGGGGACATATATCAATGAGTGTGTGTAATTTGGTGCAGCGTGATTGAATTCAAGGGGACTGTTGTGTCTTGGTGGAGATACGTGCTCTACATTCTAGTTTAAGATATATTTTGTGTTTTGATGGTTAAACTCTGTGAAAATGTTATGATTTATTTGAGGATTTTGAGAATTATATTTCTATACTTGATATGAAGAATGAAAACCAATGTCAGTGACTGAGATGACACTGTGTGTTTGAGATGACTGGAGGTGAGTTCTCCTTTTAATGTGGTGATGTAACACTTTTCAGTGCTACTTGTCGTCTGTTGTGTTTAACAACTCCCCCCCCCCCCCCCCCCCCCCCCCACACACACACACACACACCCTGACATGAAGTGAAGGTCGGGACGATCTGAGTACCAAGAGTCAATAAAAGAGGGACAATAAACGTCTGGTTCATGACCCTTGATCTGTCTCACTGATCTGGAAGCAAAAAGCCGTTTGAAGAAGCCAAGTGTTACAAATAAACTACAGTCAACACGTCTTTGGTGACTGAACACACACAGACACCTTTTCTCAAGGTTCCCCTTCCATATATCACTAACAATCCCTCAAGGACCCTTGGAACGCTCTAATACCATAGTAGACCACAGTAACCTCCTACATCCTTCTCACAGACTCCCGGGATCCATTTAAGACTCACCAAAGATCCCTGGAATCTCAAATAAAAGGACTAAGAAAAAAAACTCAACTTTTAACTTTTCAACTGGTACACTATAAAAGAAAAACCACTGTAACATCCTCAAGCAAATCTAATGCCACCGCCAGGTCCCCTGCAACCCCTTAAAATGCACCTGGAACATCTTCCAGGGCTCTGAGAACCTTACTAAAGACCCATAGAGCCTCTCTAAGGCTTCCTAGAACCCCATCAGTCAACTTGAACTTTTCATCTCCATCAAAGGACAATCAGAGCAAAGGTGATGAGAGGAGAGGAGAGGAGAGAGGAGGTGAGGAGATAGGAGGAGAAGAGAGGAGAGGAGAGGAGCAGCAGTGAGGTCTGTCAACAGGATTAAAAGATTACAGGCCACTCCTATTAATCTGTAGTCCACGTGGTGAGAGGGATGATGATGTCACACTTGGCAGCCAATCATCTCACACAGACACACACACACAGCGAGTGTCATGAAACTGTAACTATCCATTGACCTTTGACCCTGACTCTAACAATAGCCTTGACCCATGACCCCTGACCCTGAGGGAAGGTCCATTACCTTCGCAACCTGCACGGAGATGAGAGCCTCAGACCGACACCTGATCATCTGTTTAACAAACAACAATCATTTTAGGAAACTCCTGGAACCCTCTCAAGGACCTTGAGAGACTTCTCAAGAATCCCTGGAACATTTTCAAGGACCCCTCATAAACTCTTCAGGGGCTATTGTAACCACTTTCATGTCAAAGTGCTGCAACATGACCACAACGAGACTCTTGCCTGTGGGGGGAGAAACGAAATATATCCACAAAGATAGAAGAACAAATAAGTGTAATGTTTCTGCAGGACAGAACTGATGTGAAAGATGACGACTGAGCTGCAGGTCATTTCATAATCTGTGTGTGTGTGTGTGTGTGTGTGTGTGTGTGTGTGTGTGTGTTTGTTTGTCTGTGTGTGTGTTACTACTGCAGTCACCCTTCCAAGGACAGGCCACACACACTCTCTCTCTCTCTCTCTCTCTCTCTCTCTCTCTCTCTCTCTCTGCAGGATAATAAATCTGAGGAACCCTTGGAGAGGAGTGAGGAAGAGCACAAGGACAGAGGAAAAGGGAGGAAAGAGAGGGCAAAGGAAGGACGTTGAGAAGAAGATCAGATGTTGTGGAGAAGTAAGGAAGGAAAGATAGAAAGGGCAGAAAGAAAAAGAAGGGAGGGTGTAATGAAATAAAGAAGGAAGGAAGAAAAGATTGGAGGAAGCAAGCAAGGACAAAGTAAAGGACAAGAACAGAAGGAAAGAAGGAAGGTCAAAGAAAGGACAAGTACAGAAGGAAGGAAGGAAGGAAAGAAGGAGGGATGTTCCAGTAGAGAAATGTAAACTGTGTGTGTGTGTGTGTGTGTGTGTGTGTGTGTGTGTGTGTGTGTGTGTGTGTGTGTGTGTGTGTGTGTGTGTGTGTGTGTGTGATATTAGATAAGCAGTAGCACCTCACAGTAAATCATTAATCACCTTCCGCTCAGACCGTCAGCCTCAGTCCGTTACTGACACTGACGAGTCTCCAGAACATTTCTGGGCTGCAAACCACGAGGGGGCAAAGGTCACTAGTCTGCCTAAAACACCACAAGTATTGTATTGGTGATCTGTTAGTGGGTTCAAGGACACTTTGACACCTGGGATTTAAGAGTGTCCTTGAAAAAACAGTGTGGTGCGATCCGCCATCAGAGAATCAGACACAGGCACAAACATGGACCAAACTAAAAAAAAATCAAAGTTTACATGGAACAAATGTTTATATTATTGTATTGCGTGTACGGGCAGAGCCTCGACATCACGGCTCCAGGATCACTACTACTCAGACTCTGGCTCCAAACGATGTTACCAGTACAAGAGAGCACAAGTATCAGAGATATTTTAACTTCAATTTTTATACAATGGTAGGATGTAGAAATGTGTCGTCCATCTTTATATACAGTCACTGATCAACTATATATACAGTCACTGATCATCTTTATATACAGTCTGTGGGATAATTAGACCCATGAAAGTGTTGCATGTTGTAAAGGGTGCACCTCTGTGGAGAAGGAACGGGACAAGGATGTCGGTCCACGGCGTGACACATGGATGGAACGCCCGGTGAGAGAGGATTCAAACCGAGAAAAAGAGCTTTGCCCACTTTAGAGAGAACAGAGAGCAGGATGTGGACGTTCAATGTATCTAAGGCTGCTGGTTGGTCCGACGGGACAAGAACCGAGCACCGAGGTGCAGCTCTCACTGGACAGGTCGTCCTCAGGGGAACGTGAACGTCTGAACTACATTTCCACATCATCACGTGCTTGACTGGACCAAAGTGATGGATCGAGTTACTGAAGCTGCCACAGAGCAACGCCAGCTTCAAGGCTTTTTAAAGCAAAATAGCAGAGAGGTCCTTTAAAGAGGGTTTGGCTAAAAGCCCTGTTTGATAAATCAGGTGTGAAGGAGGTAACCTTTATAGACAGTGTCCCGCTCTGACAACTGAACCTTTTCTCTTGTGATTTAACATGAGTAAGACCTCCTCCTCCGCCCCCTCCTCTCTGTGTGAACATCCAGACCTTTCCCTTCCCTCATTCTGCCTCTGTCCAGCTCAAACTGGCTGACTGTGTGAACGAGACCTTTTCAGGTGAGAAGAAACATCTTTTCTTTTCTTTCTCTCTCAGCAGTTTGTCTCTGCTGACAAAGTTTAGTTTGGAAAGAGAGGGAAAGGATGAAAACTCCTGCTGTGATTCGTTTTACATATGGCCAACCAGTTTTTAGTCCAAAGCGTGTCAAGACAATAAAGACAATCACTCATCACAGGTCGTCCACAAATGACCCTCTGTCCAAAAACACAAAGAGGTTCAGTTTACTGTGATAGAGACTGCAGAAAGACAGAAATCATCTCACTTAAGTTGAGACACTTCAGTTACAAAAAGTCAATTCATGCATTGGTCAGTTTTGAGATTTTGGGTAGTTTTTCCAGAAATTTCCACTTCAGTTTCATTTCCATTCCCTAGACTTAACAGTGTTTTCTGATTAGACGAGCACAGATATAAAAAAAACCTCTCTGAAAAACTCTATTATGTTGACAACATGGAGCAGGAAGTTGGAGCCTGGTTTTATCCAGCTACAACGTGTGTAAACAAACACATTTTTAATTAGAAAATGATTCATTGGCATGTTATATTTGTCTTAATGTCAGTGATGAACTGTGGAAGTTAATGGCAAAATCTCTTGACTTAAAATTCACCTGTAGCGTCTCAATTTCGTCTGATTTATTACTCGACTAATCATAAGACATTTTTTAACTCAATAGTCTACTGATTGTGTCAGAAATTTAAAACGGTGTATCGGGAAAAAGCAGCAGCTAAGTTTGGTTTTCATTAGTCATTTGATGATATAAAAAAACGTCAGTCAAAAAAAGTTAAGAAATGCAAGACGTTAGCGCCTGTATACCAGATATTATTACTTCAAGGCAAGTGGAGACGTGTCCCCCATCTTTATATAAGGTCACTGATCATCTTTATATACCTTCCTGTTATATAAATGTCCTCACTTTGTAGGGACTATGCCTCAAATTAGACCTGACAAAGATAGAAGTACACACACATGCGCACACACGCACACGTCTATCAGTTTACTGAAGAACTCAGTTCAAGTCCCTCGCCTGTAGATGCCACGGACCGTTACGAACAAGCCCCACCCCTCATCTGCCTGCCAAGCTGGTGTGGGGATTATGGGTTATAGTGTTTCACAGATATAGGACTATGGAGCTGGGACAGAATCCAGAAATCCTGGCTCTGGACGTTTAATTAATGATTGATCAGTGAAATCAGATCAGTGATCGTTGCAGCTCAGACAGCTACAACTTGTTTTCGTTCGATCAGACACGTTCAGGTGCTGATGTGAACTGTTTGTCTGAGTCTGACGATGTGACTCAAACATACAGGCTAAAATACACACAAACCAATCCGAGGCTAGCTCGGTGAGGGGGTGGGGCTTGAGTTCTGTGTGTGTGTGTGTTGTGCCTCACCTCCTCCGTTCTTGTAGCACAGGTACGGGAACCTCCACACGTTGCCGAGCCCCACGGCAAAGCCGACGCAGGACATGATGAAGTCCATCTGCCGCGTCCATGTCTCCCGCTCGGGGTACCCCGGCACTGCCCCCGTGACCACGGCTCCTTTCTTGTCCGGACCGGCGCCAGCACCGCCACTGCCTCCAGACCCCTCCGTCGCTGCTGTCAGCGGGACGAGGCTGCCATTGGCAGCAGCTGCATGGGGGTAACCCACACCGCCGCCATTGGACAGAAGAGAGCTCTTCTTGGTCTCCTCCAGGAGGACCAGAGAGCAGGAGGAGGCTGGAAGGGCCTGCTTCTCCATCACTCAGAACAGGAACCAGGCAGGAAGCAGTCGGAGAGGGGTCAGGCTATGGCTCAACTAGATTCCCTTTAATTCTTGTGACTTTTTGTCCTGTTTCTCTTTATCCCCCCCAACAAACCCTGGTCTTTTCCTACAGTGAGCCTCCAGTCAGTAAAGGAGCAGTCCACACTTTTAAAGAAATACTTTGAGTCCCAGCTTCTCTTTGTCTTTGTCCTCCTGGAGGACGAACTCGCTGTACTGCGCTTAGTCCCTGAACCCTGTTTCTCCTCACTTCAGTCAGTGTCCCACCACCCCGTCAGTAAAGGAGCAGTCCACACAGTCTACAGCAGAAATGTCTCCGCTCTGTCTAAGAGAAGAAACAGACAGCTTCACCTCTCCCAGTTAACAGCTCCCTTCTTCTAGTTTAAATCAGTTTCGTCCTCAGCTTGATCCAAACTGTCAGTCAGGAGCATATGAGTCAGTTCCTCTCTGTCCCGTGTCCTCTGTCTCTCTGCTGCTCCACTATTAATTATTTCTTAATAATAATATTAAAAATGTGATTAATGGATCCAGTGGACCCACAATCTGATCTTTTCTTTTAATCAATTAATCCAAATCGTTTCGTCCTCAGATTGAATTTAAAAAAACAAAATAAAGGGTCCAATCAAGAAGATCGAGACGTCTCTCTCTCTCTCTCTGTCTCTCTGTGTCTCTCTCTCTCTCTCTCTCTCTCTCTCTCTCTCTCTCTCTCTCTCTCAAATCAAATTACTCGAATAAAAAGGTGAAAATAAAAATGTAAGGTTATGACACCGACACTCGGACAGCGACCTTCAAAAACAATCCACGAAACACTTGAATGTGAGTCTGAAGAATCGCATGGGAACAGAGAGTCACGGAGGAGACGGAGAGGACACGAGCGCGGCGGTTGTCTCTTCTCCTGCACGAGTCGCCGAGCGGCGCGCGGCTTCAGTCCCTGCGGCGGGCGGCGGGCGGCTGCTGCTGCGGGCTGCGGAGGAGTCGAAGCGGCCCCATCCGAGGAGGAGGAGAGGAAAGAGGAGAAGACACACGGACCTGTCAGCTGTGCAGTGTCCCGTTGGAGACGCTCCGAGGTATTTAAAGCTCCGCCGCGTCCGTCCGAGCGTCCGAGCGTCAGTGCGTCAAGTGCGTCAGTCCGAGCCGCGGCTTTAAAAGGAGAGAAGGGTGCTCAGCGTGACGTCACGGCACAAGTCCCGCCCACCGCACCCACCACATCTCGAGCTTACTCTCTCCCCTCTCCCTCATCTCTCCCTCCCTCTCTAACCTTCTCTCTCTCCCTCCATCCTTCAACCTCTCTCTCTCCCCCTCTCTCTGTTTCTCTCATTCTCTCTCCCTCTCTCTCTAACATTATCTCTCTCCCTCCATCTTTCAACCCCTATTCTCTGTCTCTCTGCCTCTCACCCTCCCTCCCTCATCCCCCTCTCTCTCCCTCAACCTGTCTCTCTTCTATGTCTATCTCTCTCCCTTCCTCCCTCACCCCCTCTCTGTCCCTTCTCTCTCTTTTTCGTTCTCTCTCTCTCTCTCTCCCTCTTTCCCTCCCTCTCTAACCTTCTCTCTCTCCCTCCATCCTTCAACCTCTCTTTCTCTCCCCTCTCCCTCTCTCTTTCCCTCCCTCTCTCCCTCATCCCCTCGCTCTCTCCCTTCTCTCTCTCTTTCGTCCTGTCTCCCTCTCTCTCCTTCAACCTTTCTCTTATGACTTTATTTATTTAATACATCAATTTATTTATTTTTTGTTTTTTGTTATTAGTCCATTTGTAAAAACAAAAAACGTGATGTTCTGGTGATTTTATAATAAAAGTTGTTTTCAAAATCAATCAATCTCTATCTAAATTTTTTCCTCAACGTCTTCTCAGTTGGTCCTGAGAACTGAGAAAAAGCTTAATATCAGTCGGGGGTAACTGGCTGTTCAAGGCATTAGTGAATGCATAATAAGCATGAATATTTTCCTATGTTCCTATCGGTGGTGCAATCGTCTTTATTTTCTTCTCCGACTGAGATGTGGCTTCTCTGATGAGTGTGTGTGTAGGTGTGGTGCAGTCACCAGTCTGGCATGTACTGTGGGCTGTTCCTCACTGTGTTGTAGTGTGGTCAAAGATGCTGATTCCTCCCCCTCCTGAGCTGCTGCCTCGCATCAATCTGCTCTGTGAGCTGGACTTTTCTTCGGACAGTCTCTGGCCCAGTGGCCTTTTTCTCCGCGAGTGGAAACAAGCGTCTGGGTTAGCAATTGCACGCAAGTTACCTCGGCCACCTCTGGATCCGCCGCTGCCACGACCACGTCCACGCCCTCTGGCATGTCCTTGGAATTGTCCTTGGAACATGGTCAGTGTGGCTTTTCGCAGGTCTCTCTCTCTTTTCTCCTTTTTTCTTTCCCCCTTCTCTAGCCTGAGTGCCAAGTGATGCGTGTACGTTTCACCATGTCAGTGATCTATCTATTTTCAGTCAATTCATGAAGCTGTTTCTCAGATGGGCCTCCCAGGGTGTAAACAGCCTGGTCGTTCTGATTCGCTGGGGGTGTTAGTCTACTTTGTTGTTGACCTTTTTCAGACGAGCGAGGTTATTGTGAACGCTCTCGCCATCTCCCTGCTTGCATGAAGAGATTTTGCACATGTCCATTCTCACAGGAAAAGTACCTCCAGTGCAAAGGCCATCAATGTGCGTTCTGTATTCTGCATTCTGCACATGTTGGCAAGTGGGATGGGCCAATCTTACACTGTTTTCTGGCCAGCCTGCAGATGTCTTAGTCCAATCATTTCCCATTCTCACCATCAGAAGTCGTGAGCCTGTCTGTCCCTTCCTGTGTTTTTCTATCCCTCTTTTTTACCTCTTCCATCCATAAATTGAAAGCCTTTCAGTTAACCACAAACTTCCCTCTGCCTTTCTTTCTTTCATTCTCTTGTCATCATAAGCTGTCCGATGCTGAAACTTCCTTTTTCTGATCCGTCACCTTTACCCCATCACACTGAGAGACAAAAAGAAAAAAAATAATTCACCTCAGTCAGATACTGATATGACCTGATATGAAACTGCATACGTGTCAGACGGCACGATGGAGCACACAGAAGTGGCTCGTGTTTTATGACCTCATCTGACGACTGCAGAGTTCATCACGGACACAAAGAGTGCTGGTTTGATTTTCAGGCTCATTTAATTCGGATTAACCTAAACTTGCAGTCCTTTTTTACTTCTGCCAAGGAGGTTGTGTTTTCACCCCTGTCCATCTGTTTGTCTGTTTGTCTGTCCACAGGATTACACAAAAACTACACTACAGATTTCCATGAAACTTGGTGGAAGGAATGGACATGGGCCAAGAAAGAACCCGTAGAATTTTCTATCCAGACCAAGAGGCAGATCCAGGGAATTTTCTATAACTTTCTTGAACATAGTGAGAAAGGACGGGTTTTTTATTTTATTTTTTTTTACATTTTCACAAATTTCCTAGGGAATAATTCATGGATCTTAATTGCACATCAAGGGGAGTGATCCAAATAAAAATCTGGATCTGGTCAATTTTAATGTGGTTTCATAAGGGGACCGTTGGGTTGGCGGAGGCATGAGCTGTACGGAGTGAAGTTCAGAACAGTCAAACAAGGTCTCTGAAGACGTCTGTGGTTAAAAGAATTTTTTTAAACAGTCACCGATGAGGACAAATCTACGGGTGTTTCCATAAGCATGGTGGAACCAGCCGGAGGTTTCCAGGAGACCTGGAGTGCTCCGTCCTGCCCCACTGTGAACTGATTCATTCCTTCATTCAGAGTAAATGTGTGTAACGGGAACAGATAGCCTGGAGTGTTGAGATCCTCAGTCGGAATTCTCTTCCCTAAATAACCAAACACTGGACCATTCCCTGTTTGGAACAGTTGAGACGTTCTTGTGTTCTTTGGCTGATTTCTCACAAATTTACATAAAGTTTGTTCAGGATTTGGAGTGAAAGACAGGGGTGTTCGACACTTCCCTTCAGAGCTGAATGATTTAAAATAAACTTAAGGCCAACGGGACGTCTCAGAGTCTTCAGTTTCATACGTGGTTCACGGAGTTCACACTCACCTCAGTGACTCCTCCATCAGTCAGGACGAGAGCTGAGAAAAGAGGAGACAAAACACTTTCAGTGGTTTACAGGGACCTGTCTCATACATTCATGTGACTGGGATGTGCTAATAAAACCCTGACAAAAGATGTAAGGCCTTGAGTACCAGCTGGAAAGGTCTGGAGGGCATTAACACCAAGCAATTGAATGTTTATTGTGCATGATAATTCTAATTTAAACGTGGCTAACCCAGAATTGGGACAAAGACACACACAGACTAGTGACTAGTACCTGGTATCTGAAAGTCCTCACTCCTGAACCAATGCGACGGTCCCAGCTAATTCCTGGGCACAAACAGTAGCCATGACGTGCAGAAACAGAATTACAAGGCTGCAAATAATATCTGAAGTTGAAAAGATGGTTTTAGCTCATACCCGGCACATGCAAAAGATCCTGACAAATACCTGGTAAATGAGATCCCTGAATCCAGAACAGAAGCCTGCCCAGAGGGTTTTAAATGATTCTGGCCCCAAGTAACAGCTGGCACAGGCTGGCTTTACTTTGGTGGTATCTGAAAGAGACTTGAAGTTGTGTGGAAAGTCCTGAATAATACCTAGCAGAATTTATAGAATTGTGATTTGTCTTTTTTTTCTTCCATATTTTTCCTGATGTGGAATTTAATGTCATATTTTAACCTCTGTGTTTTGTCTTCTTGTGTTTCTTCATGTTGCTTCTTTCTTCCTTGAGCTTCAGGATGGAGACACTGCAACAGTGTCTGCCGCCCCCCGGTGGCTTCACCGCCAAACTAAAAAAAAAAGCAACGTCATGATGAAAAAAAACGGTGAAAGTTACTTTAAACTCTTTCTTGTGTTTTCTGAAGTTGCAGCGTGTTGAGCCATCAGGGCCACCGTAGTGCGAAAAAATGAAAATACAATTTGAGTTTGGTTTTAAATTAGTTTAATGTCAATGTGAGGTTTCTCATAAAACAGATTCCACTCTTTAAAATGAAAATAACTGCACACAGATAAATAACAGCAACAAACTGTTCCGGAGACTTTAAGGCACAAGAGGGAAAAACAAACATTTGCAACATGTTTAAGATTACAGAAGAAAAAAAACAACAATATCATATAAAAACTTGCAAAAACACAATAAAAACTGAGGTCACGTGAGGAAGATTTTCCCTTTAAATGAGGCACTTCATTCTTTCATTAGTAAAAAATATATATTCACAGAAATGTTATTTTCTAAAGGTAACATCCATTTTGAAATAACATGTGACCTTTTATTTTGAAATGTAACAGATTAATGCAAATTAAAACAAAAATAAAAAACTTGAATCGCAAAGTCCAGTTTTCAACTTTGACAATAAATCTATTTCAAAATAAATATGTCTTAATTCTGACTTAACAAATTGTTTTGATTTATTGTCTTAAAATTCAATACAATATGTTTTTTCCAGTTTCGTAGTAAGCCTAATAATTTATATTTGGTTTAAATTATGCCTTTTGAAGGTTTCAAGTATGTTTTTCAAAAGAATCCCATTACTAAAATACTCCTCTACAGCATGTATTTAAAAAAAATTCTAGAAACAAAACCAAGAATAAAGTTTAAATAAGGATAATAACTCTACCAACTCCGATTTGTTTCATCAATTTTTAGTTTCCTAGTAAATATATATATGTGGATTTTTATCATCGTATAATTTTCTTTTAAAACTGTTGGAATGACATTGTTCCAAAATGTTACAGATCCATTTTAAATAAAAGGATTTATTTTTGAAAGAACAGATGCTTCCCTCCTCCTCCATATAAAATGATTAGAAATATATACGTAATAGACAGTATGTATTTTTTTTAAGAGCTTGTAACATTCACTCAGTGATACATTTTGAATTTTCTGACTCCTTCTTTTGGTTAAAATATAAATTTTGCATAAAAGAGTTTTCAGTGTCTGAGTAAATTCGTTTGAGAGAAATGTTTGATTTCCTTCTTAAGTAAATTATCTGACCTTTTATTTTGAAATTCCAAATAAAATGACTCATGGTAAATCAAGTTGAACAGTCATTATGTTAATGAGTCATATTAGTGAGATGAGTCACAATTTTGAATAGCTGCCTTATTTTATCTTTATAAGATATTATTCTATTGAATTTCTTAATCCTCTGGCAGCATTAAGCTTGTTACTGTCGACCAGCCACATTGATCTGTATTTGAACATTTAAATTGCTCCTGTAGATATTTCAACTGGGAGAAAATACCTTTTTCTTTCAGATAACAGGATGAATATTTTGACTTAAAACTGCTGTGGCATCAGATTGTTCATGTGTTAAATATAAATACTGCTTTTGTTCCCACGGTACAACCAGCAGGGGAGCTGTGGTTCTGACTGGTTGAACGACTTTGTCCAGACATCATTCGTCTTTCAGGTCCACTCATCCTCTCACGATCCTTTCTGCTTACCTGCACACCTGAGCAACAGATACAGGAGGAGGAGGAGGAGGAGGAGGAGGAGGAAAACCATGAGATGTAGGAGAGGGGAAACGATGAAGAGAATAGGTAGACGGAGGATTTGAAGATGAAGATGGAGAAAGGAGAAAAAGGAGAAGACAAAGAAGAGAAGAGGAAGGAGGAGAAGTAGGAGGCAAAGAGAAGAAAAATAAGAAGAGGGAGGAGGAGGAGAAGAAAAAGGAGATAAGAGGATTAGCTTGCCGGTCGGTTCCACTACAAATGGGTTGATTGGAGCAGCCTACATTTCCCATGATTCAAAACCTCACTCTGACCTCATGGTGTCGCCAGAGGAGGAGTAAGATCCCTGAGTCTGTAGGACGAAACAACCCATTGATCAGCTGATCTTAACGTCGTGTTGCTACAGTGATTAACATTGTATTCAATACATGATGATGAATATCTTGTAAAAGATTCAGTCCCGACCTGTAAATGAACTGGGACACTGCAGTTTCATTTGAATAATCTGGTTCTTCTCCCTCAGAATATTTGTATGATACATGAGTTAGTTACTATGATTATTATTATAATTATACTGTTACTGTCACTTTTATTTTGAAGACTAATTGTATTGCAGTATTCTAATCTTGGCTTTCATTGTGAATGCAAATTTGACCTCTGGTGTTTCTCACATTTTAATGAGACTGATTGGCTTGTTTTTATTCGCTTACAATCACTTTATAAACTTCTTATGTGGTATGACATGTTTATATTACAATTTCTGTTTCATGATGAAGATCTTTTTTTTTTATCAAATATTTCAACTTTATTTCGGAAATTTCCTGATTTTTGCTTTCCCACACTAACGCTGCAGTGCTCTGTGGAAAAGAAATAAAGGGGAAGGTAAATTTGAGGGAAAGATCCAGTACGACAGTTTAATGTGACTGCTCCTACAAATTAAGACAAACTCCAGAGTTTTTGAGTCCACGTCCTTGTTTATATAAAACTTTACCAAGAGAAGTATATTTACAAATTCAGAGGCATTGGTACAAATCAACAATCAAACTGCAAACTAAAAGTGCAGTGATAAAGTCTGTCCGATTCCCACTGGACAGATTTCATATGAACAAAACAAACTTCCAGGCAGGAAGAGGAAGTAAAAAAAAAAGACTGAGCTGAAAAACAGATTCAACAGAATTGCAAATTTTAAAAAAATTAAAATAAAATTTAAAAAATTCTCCATTTTGCTTCAAAATTAAAAGTTGAAAATGTGTTTGCTCATAAGCCATTTTGAATATCTACATTGTTTTTTATGTTTTTGAAAGATAACAATATTTAACTGTGAAACATGTTAAGCTCTGTGCAACTCTGTCAATAAACAATATGGAAAATTCTGTGAATTTAGTTATCCTCAATATTATGAAAAAGAATTACATTGTACACAAACTTACGGGCGATTTTTGGAAGCCCTGAGCAGCCGTGGCTATAATTTATAATATTTTATTCTGTTAAATCAAGATCAGATGTTAATTATCTCATAAAAACAAAAGATTATCTTTTTGAGAAAAATAAAGTCTCCAGATTATATCTTTTATTCCTGTAAGCGTGTTGTGGTCTCGTCATCTCAACATTTGTTTTTAATTAAACATGCGTCCGCAATGTTTTCTCAGGATATAATATTTATACAGTTATTATCCATGCCATGGTTAAAATATAATAATAATAATAATAATAATAATATATGAGAGCTTTTAGCTTCTGTGATAAACAAGTTCTAATTTAAACACTTTGATGAATTTGATTTTATATTGAACGTTATTATAATATTTCTAACTGAGCAGAGAACAGCTCTGATTGGCTGTCACAATAGCTTCCTGCTGATTCCTCTTCCTGCTCGTTCACCACCACTCAAGAAAATAACAAACCCAAGAGACCAACCTTTCATTTCCACATTTAAAAAAACTGACATATTAATATATAATTTAAAGTCCCCATCAGACATATATTGTCTGATCATTATTTTTCCGAAAAGAGAAAAAATAACAAAATGAAAAATAAAATCTTTTTTTTTTAATCCCTTCAGTTTGATTCAGTTAATCAGGGAAAAAAAACGTTGATACTTATAATAAACACAAAACTTTTTCTTTTGTCTCGTCAATGTGAAGGAGAAAATATCAAGGCATCATTTATCAATCATCACTCAGTTTCATGAGTTTATAACATTTAAAATGTTTGAGACGTTAAAACTGAAAAAACCTTAAACTTAATTTTTTCTCATGATTGAAGTAGAAGTCTAAATTCCCCAAAAATGTTTTTCACAATCAGATTTTGTTCATTGTTTGTGAAAAAAAAATGTAATGGTCAAAACTATGAGTGGAAATTATGATTCTCCACAACAGTTTTTTTCACAGGTTGTGTTAATTTGATTAGGCACAATTCTTTGTCGTTAAATGAACTTTAGGGAAAACTAAAGAAAGAAAGAAACTGTGGAAAACACAGAACTACCCTCCTGCAGATGGATCTACTTTTTATGGCTGAAAAATACTGTAACTCTCCTTTAACACCAGATCTTGACTCACCTCGACATGAGACGTACAAAGAGTTGCCAATGATTGTTCGTTAGAAAATTCAGTTTTAAGTATTTTGATCTTTTTAATAAGCGTACGTGACAAATATTCTCTGGTCCTGCTGCTCAAATGTTTGTTATCAGTATAAACTAAATATTTCAGAGGTTTCGATGGTTTAGCTTTACACCCTAATCAATAAATCAATAGACCAAGAAAATAAATGATGTGAAAACTGATGTGGCCTCAGCATCAGTTCATAATGAAGGTTTAACAATCAAATCTGTGATTCAACAAATTATCACAAACTGAGAACTGCTTTAATCTTTTTTTTTATCTAATACAAATGCTGCTTTATAACAAACATGAATGTCATAATTTCTCTGATGAATATGTGACACCTAATATGATGTTTTATTTCTGTTTGTGTCACTGGGTTATCTTGGATCAACTGCAGCCTCCTTCAGGAGAATTATCTGGAAATAAAAGTTTTTAATCTGAAAGTGCAGAATAGTTCAGGGACGTATTTTTTAGCCCTGAGCGTTGTCTGCAGGTTTCCTCCAGTTAGAGCACCTTGCACGCCCCAGAGACATCCACAAATCACCAGGGCTTGTAATTCCAGAACGAAACTTTGCTAAAACAGGAAAACTATTTTCAATCATCCTCCTGGACTGATCGACTAACTACGTACGTGGGCAGAAATACATTCAACAGTGCTGCAGGACGTCGTCTTCAACGAGACGCCTGCAGCAGGACAGTTTTGGCAAGAACCATTATTAGGATTTTTGTGATTGGTTAATTATAAAGGTGCCCCAATCAACCACCACATTACCCTCAGCTCCCGTCACACCTCCAGCTGCTCGTCAGACTTATCAGAGTTCAGCGTCTATGCGTGTTCACGGCAGCGTGATGAAACGAGAGCTGGTTCAGTCCCTCAAATTAGAATAAAGAAGATATCAGTGTGAACTCTGACCTTACACTGACCAAACAGCGTATGGCTTCTGTACAGATGAGATGAAAAGGCACCAAACACACACAGTCCGCCTGCGATCAGCACCACAGCGCAGACGCCATCAGCAACAGGCCGACAGGAAACTCGGGGTCATGATTGATCCGAGAGAAATTTTCACTGAGCAGCTCAATGTTGACCAAAAAAACCTATGCCGGGTCAGACACTGTAAAAGATCCATGGAACTGATTCAGGACGTCAGCTGATTAATAATCCCTCAATTTACAAAAGGTCAAAATTATTCAAACGTCTGTGTTGAGGACGACATGACAGCTCACAAAAGTATAAAGGTCAGCCACAGTATAGGTCACAACCCCTGCCCAGCAGTGCCCACCTCCAGTGTTCCCCCTCTGATCTCTGCGTCTGGTCTCCATCACCTCCTGAGGGAAACATCCGACTCTTGAGCCGCTAAAAGCTATGTCACAGAAGACTTTTACAGCAAACAAAACTAAGGGTCAAATAAACCTCTTTAATAACATAACTTTGTGTCATTGGAAATCATCTGATGACCAGCACTTCGGGCTACATCAACCCCAACATGTTGAGTTTTAAAACAAAACCTTTTGCTGCGTATGAGAAATAAAATCCATCCACACTAACACACCTGAAAACACATATCACATGACACTGATCATGTGCATGCGCTGTACACAGAAAGCAGATTGTCTACTCTGCAGTTGGTTGCTTAGTAACAGACAAATACTACGAACGAGGTAAGTCTGATCATAACCTGGATCTGCTTACGCCTGGATCACCAGTAATGTCAAGGACATTCTGAACAGGAAAAAGAGGGCATTCAGGGATGGTGACAGAGACGAGCTGAAGCGCGTACAGGGGGAACTCAAGGTCCATGTGAGAGAGGCAAAGGAGGACTACAGAAGGAAGGTAGAACAGAAGCTGCAGCACAACAACATGAGGGAAGATGTTTTACAGATGTTTTACCAGTCTGTGGTGGCCAGCGTCCTCTTTTATGCTGTGGTCTGCTGGGGAGGAAGCAGCAAGAAGAGAGACGCTGGTCGACTGGACAGACAGGTGAGGAGAGCTGGCTCAGTAGTGGGCACAGAACTGGACTCTCTGGTGACAGTGGCAGAAAAAAGGACCCTGGACTAACTGCTGTCCATACTGGACAACGCCAACCACCCACTGCACAACACCTTGACCAGGCAGAGGAGTGTGTCTGAACAACTCTTTCGTCCCCCTGGACCTCATACTGTACAACAGCTCATAGTCAAGGTAGGGAGGTATTTCTACCTTCATTTGCACATCCATTTGCACTGTTCCCGTTTAGCACAGTCATAAGCTAGTTTTTATAGTTTAATATTTAATTTTGTATTTTTATTTTAATGTAGGATTGGTGTATGTTTAATGTGTGTATGTTCGTAAATGCTGCTGGATGCCTGAATTTCCCTCGGGATAAATAAAGTATCTACTACTACTACTATCTACTATTACTACTACTACTACTAAGAGCGATGCTGGACAGTAAGAGCAGGGATTTCTGTTCTTTGAGCGACGACGAGGTGGAAGTGTTACCGACAGTAAGTGCTAAGACTCAGGAATAGTGTGGATGCCCGGCAAAACCATAGCAACAGTGATGAGTTTTAAAACTATAATGCGTCAGTGTGGGTGGAGACTTTGTCTGGTTGTTTAATCCACATCAGTCAAGGTAAAAGCACACGGGTCTCATGTAGTGACTGCAACAAAGGCTTTTTAGTGTTTGAACCAGACTGTAAATAATGATGGACGATATGACGGCTCCCAAAAGTGGAGCCAAATCATCTAGATCGCCCCCTGGTGGCTGGATGCAGAATAGGTCATGAACCCCACAGATGGCACATGGAACAAACTAAAAAACTACACGTGTTTAAATCTGAAGACATTGTAGAAATGGTGATGGAAGTTTTTCTCTGTTTTCTGACATCTTACTAAAGGAAATTTGGACGTGAAAATTACATTTAATCTCATTTCTGATATAAACAAGCTGCAGGAGACACTTTACGTGTGTGTGTCTCTGTGGAGGCTGCACAGTGAAAACATTCGACCTGTACAACATCAGTAACAACAAAAATCAATATATTACCTATAATCAGCATAAGGCTTTTTCTCTGTTGATTCAGTAAGTAAAGAGTTTTAAGGCAGAGAGGGCGACAAACAGGAGAAAGACAGACGGATCGACCGACCGAAAAGCCGGTGGTCAGGGTTTCTGAGACACTGCAGCTCCTTCCTCCTCCTCCTCCTGCTGTTGTGCTTTTAGCAGTGGGACCGTGATGTGGACGGCAGGGGGAGGAGACGCACCACCTCCATCAGCTCTGACGAGGGGGGTGAGGAGAGAGGAGAGGTTAGTAATTAGGAGCAAAAAGCAGGTGGGAGGAGGAAATCAGAGAGTTTAGTTAGTAGGGGTGCTGCCCTCTTCTCCTGCCTCTCCTCCTGTGGGGGCTCAAGGGAAGGATCAAGTCCTGATCCACACCTATCTCTGCTCTCTTCTACATGACATAACCAAATGTTTCAGTGCTGAGGAGCTGGTCAACTCCTCTGTTCTCCTTTCAATCACAGGAGGAGTAGAAAGTAGGCAAATCTGTGACGGAGGGCAGAGACGCAACTGGACATAAGAGAGTTTTGAAGGTAGGAAAACAAAGAGTCTCCTCCTCTTTTTCTCCATAGTCATCAGCTGTTTTCAGTATTGGGGTGGAGGTTGGTAGGAGGTGTGGAACAGATCAGTAGGAGGTCAAAGAGAAGGAGGTCAATTCTGCGGGTGAGAGACCTTTGCAGAGAACAGGTGAGAAAGAGAGGAGAAACAGGAAGTGAGTACAAGGAGATGCCAGAGAGAGAGGCAGAGTCACTTCACCAGCACTGACTTTGGCAGAAACGCCTCCAACTCTGCGCCTCCGTCCGTCCTCGGCAACACTGAAGACGCCGAGGATGACGAGGAGGAGATCAGGGACGAGGAGCTGCTGCCGGCCGCTTTGGGGAGGCTGTACATGTAGACGGCCCCGATGACGAGCCCCGCCCCCACGGTGAAGAGCAGGTCCACGTGGAAACTAAACAGGTAGATGGACAACACCGTGGAGACGATGATGGAGAAGGAAGTAGCAAAGCCCTTGAGGATGTTGTCGGCGTACTTCACCACCACGGCCACCAGCAGCCCGCCGAAGGCCTGGTTGAAGATGACGCACCACACCATGTTGGTGTAGCCGAACAGGAAGCCATGCTCGGCGACGGCGGCGCCATCGTTCCACCACAGTCCCAGCATTCCAAGTGCCGTGCCGAAGATCCCCAGCTGCACGTTCCTTACCCAGACGGAGGCGGAGCTCCCCTTCAGGATCTTCTCAAAGTAAACCCCAGCGAACCCCGATGACAGGCAGCTGATCACCACAGCAACCAAACCCACCATGTAGTTCTGGTTGGAGCTGTCTGACGCCTCCTTGTTTCCCTCCTGCTGCACCTGCGGAGAAAATGATCAATCTATGAGACAAATAATTATTCCTATGATCAATCAATCAGCTCAGTCACTGATCGGCTGTCAGTTTATTCATACAAAAGTGTGCTTGTGAACACATGTTGTGTAACTTGTGGGCGTGTTGGACTCTGGGTGCGCCAGGGGGCTGCTTCACTGCTGCAGGTTTGTGAAAAGAGTAAAGCAGCAGAGGGAGAAGCCTTAGTTCTGTAAACGCACTCATGTTGACATATTTTTCATTTGGAAGAAAAACTGTCCGTTTACCTTTCAAAAAGCTCACACTGGGCTCACGGTTGTCTCACCTACCCCTTCAGGTCTACACTGATCTTAAACGTGGCCTCTGGAATCCACATGACGAAAATCTACTGCAGTAACAGAACTTTATTCCCCCAGTTCTTTACTCGAGCCTGTCGTTCTGCTGATGCCTGGTATCAATCTTGTGGTCTGGCCTCTGTATTACTGCCCCCACAGTGGGTTGTGATACCTTCAACTCTGCCCTTTGGAGGCTGGGGCTGATTCATTTTTCTGTCACATTTTCTAATATTCTTGCTTTGAATGGATTCCAAAAAAAGTGTCCCAATCGGATTAACACATCAGGATGTAAATACAAGGAAATAAAAGCTGAAGCTGTAAACGTTCGTCTTATTTTTAACAACAAAAACAAAGGAATGGATCTTGTCGTCCGAAAGTTCTGGAGGGTTTTTAGCAAATAAGCTGACCAACCCCCCACCCACCCTAAATGTTGTTTCCTTTTCCGGAAATTCCAAATTTAAAAGCCATGAATATCTTCTTTTTTTAAATCAGATTTACACTAAGGAAGGGTGAGCTGCAGGAGACAGGTGAGGCGACAGGAGGCAGGTGAGGGGACAGGAGAAAGAACATACCTGTACGATGGCGACTCCAGCGAAAAGCAGCAGCAGAGAAACCCACTGGACTCTGGACAGAGACTTTCTGAGCATCAACACGCTGAACAGAGCAGTGGTGAGGATCTTCAGCTGGTACGTCACCTGAGGGTATCCGGCTTTGGTTATTATATTTCATATCATATCATTTCCTATCATAAATTATATATTGGATATTTTTTATTATATATTACATATTTATGTTTCATCTGACTCAATCCCACGTTAAGACCCAAGTGTATTCATCCGCTGCTGAAAATAGGCCCCTACAAATGCACACTTTCATTTGACAAAAGCTCCAGTGAAGATACTGAGCATTTTTTTAAATTAGGACTTTATATGTGTGAGTTTCATCTTCATGTGGAGCCAATGAGCTCGCAGTTGACAGCCACTGACAGGAAGTGCTGAGAGACGCTGTGACACACTGCTGGTTGGAGTCCAAACAAAGACTTGTTGACTGACGGCAGATAAAGAACAAAGAAGAGCGAGGCTCGCCCTGTGGGTGTGCCCTGCGTCTGACCTGGAAGGAGGCGGCTGGCAGGTTGGAGATGGCGACATACTGCAGGTTGTTCTGCAGAGTGTAGATGAGGGACGGGACAGACATTTTCAGAGTGTCTTTGTACTGAAAAACGATGGAGTCGACCAGGAACAACACCGTCTCCTTCACATTGACTGCAAAGAGGGAGAAAGAGAGAGAGTTGTAATGTCGTTTTATCACTGGCCTCTGTACATACAGATGTGTCCATAGTTACTAGAATAAAAATCTGGATTCATCCTGCATGTGTGCACCTCAGGAGCTTGTGGTGACGATGTGAGAAAGTACCAATCTAGTTTTCACTATTGGTTCATCATCAAATCATTTTCTGAGAGGGGCTCAGCGAGCACACACCTCTGCCAAGGCCAACGCCCTATCTTGCCATGCTCAAGAAAGTGAAAAAAATTTCTGGATGCGCTTGTTTATCCTGATTCGCAATCGAATGCGTTGTTCCTCGGGTCATGCCCCACTCCTACGCAAGATGTCATGGAAATCAGGTGCAGGCAGAGGTCATTAGTAAATGAATGATTAGTAGATGAATGGTTTTGTCCAATACATCAAACAATTTCAAATCGTCCGAGGCGACGTATTTAATCGTTTTTTATTCATCCAAAGTATATGAGGCAGAGTGAAAGGAGAAAAATGTTGGAGAAATGATTAATGGCCTTTTAAAACAGTATTTAACAGCATGAAAGGACACCTTCAAATTTCACCAAAAGACACAAGAGTCAATAAGAAAAAGCGTCAAATGGCACCAAGATTAAAAATAAAAGTCTGAAAACAAACTGATTCTAACTGCTGAAGTTTTCATCTTCAGCTCCTGTTCGTTAGTGAAATGCACGCTGGGAGTCGTAGTTCACTCCTTCAGTTTTTCTGGGTCTGATGAACTTACATTTCCTCTGCAGCAGGATGATGAGCAGACATGTCAGGACCTTCAGGACTTCCGCCATGACCACGGCAGACGTTGTGAAGAAGCGGTCGCCCGGCAATGTGCGGACATATCGGATGCTGAGGATGAGCGATGCATTCTGGACCACGAGCACCGCCAGGCTGATGTACTTCAGCCTCTTGTTGACTGCAGGAAAACAGAAACACACACATTAGATTAGTGACCATCTCAACATGTGACCAGAACATAGAGCGGACATTTAGTTTAGTTTAGTTCAAGACAGGAATATTTCTTCTTCTTCTCAGTCATTAATCACATCTCTGAGGTTAAACATGCTCGACTCCCACTAAATGCATCAGTTGTGAATAAAGCCATCTTTCATCTACATGTAAGAAATTCAGTGAGCACATGTAACATCTGAAGACCGACAATAAGCCTCTTGGATCGTAACTCTAAACCCAACAAGAAGTCTGTCCCTTTGAATTGAGCTTTACGACAGGTGTCGTACTTTATTGAACTCGTCCTGGGGAGTTTGTGCGATTAGGTTACATACAAAGTCAATGCAAAGACACGACTAGAGGTGAATTTCATGTCACTGGCGTGGGGCGCCACAGATAAGGCGAAGGCGCGAAATTCACGTCAGTCGCTTGAGTTGAAATATTTGAACCATCTGCTGAATTATAGGTGTGTCTCCTTTCCCCTCACCTGTCATCTGTCCCCTCACCAATATTGCTATTGAAGCAATAGCCAATTAGCCCTGAGATCCTACCTCCGTCACTGTCAGAAATAACTGCTACTACTAACAACTATTGTTATCCTCCATTAGTGTGTGGGCACCCCGACATGAGTTGCAATTTGTATCGTGACTGGCTAAAGAAGAGGGCTTGGCAGGAAGTGAGCCAAGTTGGACACTATTTGTTTTTTTTGTGTTGTCAAATGTCATTTGTACATTGAGGCTATGGTAAATGGACTATATTTATGTAGCGCTTTTCTAGTCTTATTGACCACTCAAAGCGCTTTACAGGACAAGTCACATTCACCCATTGACACACTTTCATACAGCGCTGCTCTTTACCGCGCTTTCTCTGTCACATTCGTACACATCCTTCATGCGCTGATGGAAGAGCCATCAGAGGCAAGGGCTAAATGTCTTGCCCAAGGACACATCAGCAAGCGGACTGGGAGAGGCTGGGATAGAACCGCCAATCTGTGGGTTAAAGGACGACCGACTATCTGCTGAGCCACAGCCGCCCACACGCTATGTCAACTTCACAGAGGTTAGGGCGTCACGTTTTTATTCACATTGTCACGCTTTCTGAAACGAACACATTCTGTCCACGTGAACAAAAGAACAGCAATTTTACTCTCCGTCATCTTTTCACTCCACAAATATTAAAACTGTATCACAGCCACGTGTGAAGGGAGCGAAATAATCAACAGAATCTGTGATTAGCAGCAGGAGTTAATATGAAAGCAAAAGAAACTGTCTTCAGCAGCCTCTGATGTAGTCACACTAGGATTTCAAATTCCGTACGTCTTCCAACGGAGCAGTCATATGGAATAAAACTCAGACAGACACACCAGTGAGCCTTCACCCCCAGGCCAGTTTCTCTAAACTGGACTACCCCATTCTCTGAGTGACCAGATGACACCTGAACTGAACACCTAGAGCCAGGGAGTTGTTACCTGCAGACCAGAGCCGTTCAGAGAGAGAGTAGCAACTCTGTTCACTCCAATGGACCTTTTTATTCCCAGCAATGGCGGATCATGGAGCCACGGAAGTGAGCAGCAGTGCATTAGAGTACCAGCAGAATGGAGTCAATGGACCGTCTGTGATGCACTTATGAAGGGTAAGACAGTCAAATAATCAGATTGTATATTATCAGCACATCTGAATCAAATAAATATGTGCATTAAAGCATTCAAATATTAATTACATTTTACTTAAAAAAACGTATTGACTAACTACATAGAGTAACTACATAGGTATGTGGGACTGCTATATTGTAAATCGATACATTTATTGACTATTAATTACCAAAAGTTGCAGTTCTGTCGCTCTGAATAATGGATTGTAATTCCGCGTAGACTTCCGGGTCTACATGAGTCACGTGACGTGCAAGCATTTTGGACTTTCTTTGTCGCGACTCTCTCTCTCAACGGCTCCGCTGCAGACGACATGAGTGTGCGTGACGTCAAAAAATCCACGTCACCAGCACTCTGACAGTGAACTACTATCTAACACACACACACACACACACACACACACAGTGGAATTAGCAAAACATGTCCCTTGTTGTAAATTAAATCGAAGACACTTGCTTCATGAATTGACCAGGCCGGATGGTGTGCAATATTGGTAACACTGGTTCGTCAGCTAGTTAACATTACCGGATAACTTTCATGAATAAAAACCCCCATGAAGTCAGCTGAGTTCGATGAGTGTTGCCGGTGGTAAGCAAACTGCTGTCGCCCCCTGGAACCGCGTGAATACAGACACCGATAGTTTCAAATGTAACCACAGAAAATCATATAAAATCTTATTTTAACACACACACACACACACACACACACACACACACACACACAGACAGACCATCGGGCCGCCGTCCGGGTCTCGGAGCTCTCTCCCTCCACGTCCCCGCTCACCTTCACTCTGACTCCGGCTCGCCGCCTTCTCCTCCAGCACCTGGTTGTGGTTCCCGCGGCCCATGCTGCGCTCCCTCCGTCCGCCTTCCGGACCGAGTGTTCTACCCGCTGCCTGCGCTGCCAACACTCCGCTAGCCTCCTAGCTAGCCCCGGCTATCAGTTATGACAGACCCAGCTGGTCCAGCGACCACCGGTAGAGTGCATTGGTTTTTAGTTCGGGTTAAAGTGCGAGGCAGCGGGTCTGCTGACGGATACCAGACCGGAGCTGAGGTGCGAGGAGCCTGCGGAGGGACCACCAGGAACAACCGGGTGAACGCTCTCCGTGCAGGAGCTGAGGTGTCCAGGAACCGAGCTACAGCTGCTGGGATGAGCGCCGTCTGACAGGAGGTATCACTCTGCGGGGAAACGAAAAACCCAAGAACTAAGCGACTGCAGTACACCAGGAAGTACTCCTCTCACTACAAGCGACAGTGTACAAAAACTCTGTTACAAGTCCTGTTGTCAACATTTGAGAAGTCAAAGTACAAGCTCCTTAGTATCAAAAAGTATAAGAAGTGATAATTATAATAATAACACTTTATTCATAAAGCACCTTTCAAAAAAAGGAAAAATTAGCGTCACAAACAAGGAAAAATATAGACAACAAGAAAACAAGACAAAGTGAAATAACATAAATATAAAAACTTAAAGAATACAGTGATTTGATCAAAATGTATTTATGTCTTTATTTAAACTCGAGCAGATACAAAACAATGTATAAACAAGATGGGAGAAGAACAATAGATTTGAGTAAAGAGAATCTCAGGAGGAAACAAGGCCTGTAAACATTGTTAATGTGCAGCTGTCTGGTTTAAAAATATATATTTTTTTTTCCCTACTGTTTCACATCAGTTATATAAAAACCGGTTCAGGTTTGAACAAGTTCAACATTTTGTACTGTTTATGAGTGTGATGTGTCTTTGAATAAACCGTCAGAGTGAGACCTCTTTCCTCTTCATCATCTCTGATCCCAACAGCAGACAAACAATCACTTCCTTGTTCTCGCGCAGGTTGGAGAGGGAGGAACCCTATTGGCTGCTGGATGAACACCTCACCTGTCATAACTGGTCCGCGTTGAGTGCCGCCTGCTGGTGGAGGAGGACATCACACTAAAGGCCTGAGACGAACAGGAATCTGGAGATGTCTGAATATGGTCATTTAATATTTCAGTTTGACAATTCAATTCAATTCAATTTTATTTGTATAGCGCCATATCACAACATACATTGTCTCAAGGCACTTTACATAGTGAGGTCAAGTGACAGAGGATTAACACATCGGAGTCAAGACAAACTTCACATGTGATTCATGATGTCACCACAGACACATGAGATAATCAGAAGACTGACAACAGTTCTGTGTAATGAGTCAAATGTAACCATTTTAATTATATTTAACAATTATAATATATGATCACATAAATATTAATACAATAGTAATTAAAATAAACTACAATATTTGTGTTTTTGACATTATTACATGTTTCATGAAAACACTATTCTGACATTGCATTCACTGAGCAATCTTTGATTCATTGAAATATTTTCAGTTAATAATGATAATGGCTGCTGTGATGAAATTATTATTCTGTACCTGAGGTTTTCTGTCTGTTCAGGACCCCACAGAAAAAATAAGATTAGTTAATTAAACACAACAAACTAGAATCTGACTTAATAGAGCTCATACCTCCGCCAAGGGCCAACAGTCTGCTTAAATTCAATCAAGCAATCAATCAATTGCAGATATCACTACCCTAAATAAGACTTCAAGATCCATGAATTATTGTGATCATGAGATGACTACTCTGCATGCCCCCTCTGATCCATGATGCCTCGTAAGAGAAACTATGACCAATTTAATATTTTTTCCTGGGTTCCGCTCAGCTGCTGCTTCGACTTGATGTTAAAAAATAAAGAATCCGATGGGAACATTATTGAATTAATACCATGCTCACTATTTCAATGTGAAAAACATCTTTCATATTCCGCTTTATCTGATGTGCTCTGTAAAACAGAATCTCTTAATTGTATGTTCAGTAAAAATAAAAAAAATGGTTTGAAATGACCTGAATAGATTTGTTTTATATATATATATATAGGAGTTATATCCTTCATTCAAAGTTTAACTACTTTCCTACCTCATCTCAGTCTTCATTAGTGACAGGCGCTGAGTTAGTCATGAAATCATTATTTCTTTCTTGTTTTTATGAAGCAGTGACTCAGTTGAACCAGTTGATGGGAGTGAATATAAACCTGACAGTGACATTATTTTTTGTGTTTTGTAGTTAAATCACAGATGGAGTCAGAAACAGGAAGACAGAAACTTTTATTCAAACTTCAGATCTTTTTCTTCTCGGTCCAGTGTTATTTAATGTAAATAAACAGAAACAAGTGGCTGATGAGGCCACTTTGACCTTTAACCCCCAGAATACAATAGAAAAGTATTTACACCACGAACCAGACTTGCCGGTTACCTTCTGAACCCGATACCTGATCCGTCTCAGACTGGAGGAGGCAGGAGAAACCTCAGAAAAAAAATAAAAATCTCTGCTTGGGAACATAATAATGGAAAAATGTTCAGTTTAACCAGTCTTTTTTTTTATACAAAAGAGGTAAAGATTCTCAGTTTTGAGGATTTTGTGTGTAACGGTTTTACGATCATATAAAATTGTGTAGTTTGATCAGTTTTGTTCATACAGACGTTGGTCTAATGAAAACCTGGTCACATTCTGTTGCGTGTGAGGAGTTGAACCTGTAGGTTTCTCTTCCTTCATTTCCCTCATGTTACGATAGAGGACATCATCACCATCAGTTAACTCATACAGCAAATAAATACTCAGTTCAATAAATAATCAAACAGGAAGTCAGTCAGCGCCAATCAGACGCAGCCTCCGAACCTGCTGCGTTCACCACCAGATAAATACATTCAGATTTAAATAAATACTTTTTCCTCTTCCTCTTCCTCTTGTAACTCCTTCTAGATTTGTTCTCTTTAAACGGATTTTGTTCCCTTACCCTGCTGGTGCGTTCAAGGTCACAACATCAGGGATTTCAGACTTGGCTGATGATGGATGCAAAAAGTAACTGTAATGACCCTGATTTGTTCCGTATCTGAAGCAGTTTAAAAAAACCTGATCCTTTAAAGTCCAGTGTGAGGTTTTAGTTTTTGTCTCCGCCCTGCTGGCTGAGCCGGGTCCTACACAGCCTGTGAGGTCACATGGACTCCAGTGACCTGGATGTTCAGGGTTATTTGACTGTGAGGATCTGCCCAGAGCCACGCATGTTCAGTGTTGTGTGGTCAGAGGGACGTGCTGGGCAGCGAGCTGTGGACGTCCTGCAAGTCTCCTCCTTCCTCCTCCTCCTCCACCTCTCCCCCCTCCACCCAGGGGTGGGACAGGATCTCCTCAAGAGTCGGACGGTCGTCTGGACGGTACGAGAGACACCAGCAAATCAGAGACTGGCATTCTGGTGGGAAAGGGGGCAAACAACAGTGACATGAGTGACACTCAAAGGTGATGTAAGAACAGTTTTCATCCAAGCCAATCACATTTCATGAGGTCACAGCGGTGGGCAGAGCCTGTGCTCACCTTTGGAGACCCGCTTAGTGAAAACAGGCATGGCCCTGACAATCTCCTGGTCGCGATCGAACGGTATGTCACCGCACACCATGTCGAAGAGCAAAACGCCCAGAGACCAGACGGTGAGTGGGAGGGCGTCGTAGGACTGAGACAGAATCCACTCAGGAGGACTGTAGACCCGAGTACCTGAGGAGAGGAGAGGACAGTCAGTAAGTCTGCAGCTGCTATCACATCATGTCTGTGTGAACGCTGACAGAGACTGATCGGTAGAGTTGAACAGTTCTGTCTCCATACCTTCAAACTCGCTGTACGGTGTCTCTTTGAGCGGAGCTCCTGATCCAAAATCGATGATCTTGACTTCGAGTGTCCTCGTGTCAACCACGATGTTCTCGTCTTTGACGTCTCGGTGCACGATGCCGTTAGTGTGCACGAACTGTAGCGCCTCCACAATCTGACAGAAAAACCTGAGGGAAAGAAACCGAACTTTAACACGGACAAAAACAAAGTCGAATGGAACAGAGTCAGTGGTGTCAGTGGCGGCGTGGAGTGGTACCTGAGTGCCAGGTGTTCCGACAGTGCCCCTCTCTCTGAGATGAAGTCGAAGAGGTCCTGAAACTGCGGTGGACGCTCCAGCACCAGCAGGAAGCCCTGCCCCTCCACCTCAAACCAGTCCAGCATGCTGATGACCCCCCTGTGACCCCCGACCTCCGACAGCCGCTGCAGCAGCGCGATCTCCATGGGCACAGGGCTGACCTCGCCAGACTGAGGGGACAGAGGATTTATAAACATCATCATCATCATCATCATGACTGTTTACACTCTGATCTCTGAATGTGTTTTGTCTGCAGCGTTCACCAGATTAAATTTAATAACTTTAAAACAAAGTCACCATTTTCAAGTGTTGACTAAATACATGACTTTACTGACAGTGACATGTTTTTTCAGATCATAGACTGTTTATAAAAATGGACGACTGACAGCTCCCAAAAGTGAAGCCAAATCATCTGGATCTCCCCCTGGTGGCTGGCTGCAGTACAGGTCACATACCCCGCCCCCTGCATATGTTGGATTTTAATGAGTTATTTGATGCTATAAAATGGGCTGAGACATGAGGCTGACACACGTATGGACGGGACCTCGATACTGTGGCTCTGTTCCAAAATCACTTCTGCACAGGCTATGGCTCAAATCAAAAGCAGGTGATGGTGGCACTCGTATCCGAGATATTCTAGCTTCACTTCTGTACAATGGCGGAGATGCATCTTCCATCTTCATATACAGCCATCGATCATCTTTATTTGCAGTCTACGAGTCAGACACACTCTCAGTGACTAATAAGTTACTGCATACAGGAGTATTCAAAAGCAAGTCTTCCTCATCAGAAAAGTGTTCTACGGTAAGAAAACTCTTTGTTCGCTCCTTTAGCTTCAACTGAGCTAACTTCAAATAATGTCTTAACTTCAAAGCAATAATGTCTTAACTTCAAAGTAAAATTAAGTGATTAACTTCAAAGCTATGAACTAATAAACTTCATAGCCATGCTTCGCTCTTAAAGCGACAGTAACATCCTAACCTATTTAAACGGAAACTTAAATATTGCTGCTTTTAACAAATACTGTTCTTAAACCAACATCAATTAAAATGACTTATTAATAGCTGACAGTTTAACAAATCACCATGAACTTAATTTATGAAATTACATTTTGAATCTCCAATTTACATAAACAAGATATAAACTGCACTTATTCAAACTAAACATGTGGAAATGTAACTTGGCTCACACCGTAACTGTAACATGAGTTTTTCCTGTCATGACTCATGTAGGTGGATTCTCTTTATGTTGCCAGTAAATTTACACAGAAACCTGAACTTTGATTCCTCTGTGTTTTGTTTTGTTTTGTTTTTGCCCTGAATCATTGTGGTTCATTTTTATTGTGGTAGAGGTTGAGGTGATGGGGGCGTAACATAACAGGTTTCTGTGGGAACCAGGCACAAACACACACCTACGACGAATTTACCTGGTCGACCAGCAGGGGGCAAAACCGACCTGAGCTCACAGTCACTGAACTCCTCACTCTGGACGTAACTTCACGGTTTGATTTCACTTTATTGACTAAATACATATACTATATATAGTATTTGTATATATACAAATACTATAATAAGTGTGCCACTCACCAGTCTGGCCCACTGCTGAACTCTGTCACTGGAAATCTGTTTAACGGCAACCTGGATGGATAAAAAGGGGCAAATCTTTTAGATTAAATCTGCAGGAGGAGAGGGTCAGTGTTTCACAGAAACATCATTCCAGTGTGTGTTCTAACCTGCAGTCCATCAGAGAGTCTGTGGCCTGAGAACACTGAACCGAATCCACCGCTGCCGAGCAGAGGACCACAGTGATACTGGCTGCAGAACGGTTCTTTCACTGAGGGGAGAGAACATGGAATCATCAGCTGTGGAACAATATGATAAAATAAACCCCCAACAGACCAACAGTCGTCCTGTTTATTTCCTCCTGATCTGTTTCTGTGGCCAAAAATAAAACCCCCTGAGGTTTGTGTTAATTCCAACAATGAGAAAATTCAATCTGCAGATTAACTCAGTGAGAGGTGGTTAGAAACTCAGGACAAAGCCTGGAGCAGTTGATTCTGTCTGTTTGCCAATAAGAAAACTTTTATTTTGAAGAATACAAAGAGTAGAAAACATGCAAATTTATTTTTAGATTTCAGAAAAAATTGCCTTAATTCAAGTTCTACATATTGTTTTATATTTATCATAATAAAGTGTATGGTTAGACTGTAAAATATCAAGCCTCAATCACATTTCTTTGTCATAAGGGATTGATAACGACAAATAAATAAATACACATTTACAGAACATGTGTGTCTGTTGGTGTCCTGAAACTGTTGAACAACCTAGTGTGAATAAAATGCCAGCCAACCAACAACATTTATTTTTCTTTACCATTAAAAAGTCGCTGTCCGATTTATCGCGATGATTCAAATAGTGGGTCGTTTTCAGCGGGACTAAGAGTCGGGAATGTGATGCCCGGTCATATTTGGATGAAAGGTGACTGAAAAGTTTGGACTTTTTCAGAATAAAAACGTTTTACTTTCGCCAAAGTGGGATTCAGTCACCATGGAAACATTTCCAGTTATAATACCGACATTCGAAAGTCTCTGTTGTGTGAACGGAGTCTGGCCTGAGTCTGTCCCTGAACTGAACAGTCACATTATCCCGCTTTAAAACAAACACTAGACTTTCCTGTTGCGCTCACCGTTTTTTACTCTGACTTCCTCCTCCACGTCGAACTCCACGGCTCGTTTCTGCAACATGTTGTGGACTCTTCCCGTCAGTCGAAGAGGATGAAATCCATCCTGCTGTGGGCGTTAAATTTGGACTCTGTCCGCCACTTTTACATCCACCGACGCCGCCGTTTCCCTCCGACTGTTTCCTGCCTCACGCTTTCACAATCTCAGTAAAGACAACTGCCGCTAGACCGTTGGAACGTATTAACACTTCCAGCGGGAGATAAACACTAACAATTCCTTCCGGCGATCTTCTCTTCTCTACGCTACTGTTTTGTTCCGTATTTATGCCGCTCTGCCCGACCGCGCCCACTTACTGGCTGGCCAATCAGCGCAGATACGTCTACGCAATGTTTTGGACCGTTCCACCAATCACATTAAAGCTGCGGTTTCTACTTTCGGCCTCATGAATATTCAAATCCCGCGAAAGAAATTCGTAGAATTCAGAGCAGCAAGCGGAGGAGCGCGAACTGCTGACGGGAAGGAGGCGGTTGGTTTCCCACCAACACACACGCGCACGCGTGCGCACACACGCGCGCACACACACACACACACACACACACACACAATGAATGGCTTTGGGGACTTTACATTTATTTTCTACTTAAGACTTAATTTAACCTCAACCACTGACCCAGAAATTTACTATTTCCCAACTGATTGGACAATATAATAATAATAATAATAATACATTTGATTTATAGAGCACTTTCCATGCTAAAAGCAATCTCAATTGACTGGTTTTTAGTGTGAAAATTTCCCCCAAACGTACTTATACTGCCTATTCTTTGTGAGGACAGGTGTTAACCTAATTCAAGGTACTTTGGGGGCCTCCGGGCAAAAGGGAGGCCCCTGCAATAACATAAACCCAACTGGATCCTAAAACCTCATCTCACCCAAACAGCTCTATGAGGGTGTGTCAGAGAGTGAGGACCAGCCAAAATGTCCTCGTTCCACACACACAGAGACAGACAGACAGACAGACTCACACACAAATAGAATATTCTATGTTGGTACAGTGGCTGCCTCCATCATAAACATCTTGTATGACCTCACCACTGCTCTACTGTATTGCTGTATGATGCATTTCCTGTCCCAGTCAGACTGGGAGTGTAACCGTAAACTCCCACTTTGGGATCAATAAAGTCTGTCTGTCAGTAACAGGCCTTGGTTCAAATCGTCTTCTGAGACTAGTTAAAAGTCAGTTTTCTTTTCCTCGTGTCCTTACACAAAAGGTCACACCGAATCAACGATCACGTTCATGTCTGGGCTCATTTTGCCCAGACGCGAAATACATTGTCTTACAGCAGCACAAGATCTAAAGATCTGTACCCTTTTGTAACAAACTAAGTTTTGTCGTAAATGTGGTCACATTTTCTATTCACATATATGTAAATATTTTTCCTGCTGCGTTTCCTCATGTTTTCCTCATCAGAATCAAACTGAACAACTGGGGTGTTGAGGGCAGCAGCTCTCAATATAATGTTGCAACAAGACTTTAAATGACCCACTCAGGTTTTTTAAATAAAAACTTTATCTTAACCTTTGCTCACGGTGCAAACAGAAAACCTGTCTATACATCTGCCGTTAGGTATTTATTTAATCTGCTCGTTTTTATTCTTAGAAACGTAACCAACAGGACGTCCTGGTGCAGGACACTGACAACATCATCAAAACAACACTTCCTATCGCTATCTGTTCTGCTTATTATTTCTGTTTCTTCTGATAACTTGACTTAACTTGAATTTTTTGTTGTTTGAACTTGAAGCTGGTTTACCAAAAGTGAGGGAAAGAGGTTACAGAGACAAAGACAAAAGAGGAAGCAGAAGATAGCTAGAGATAGTCAGATAAAAATACTGTATTGATCCAGAGGGAAATTTAGATGAAAAGTGAGGAGACGGTGGAGGAAGAAGAAACACAATAGAGGAAGTAGAAAATGAATAGTGAGGACGAAAAGATATAGGAAGAAGTAAGAGAGGAGAGGAGAGAGTGGGTGAACTGATGTAGAAAAAGAGAAAACAAAGGTTGAGAATAAGTCAGAGAGAAATGTGAGAAGGCAAGGATCATGGACGGATCACAGATACCAGACTATCAGTTGTAAAACGTCAAAGTACAGCAAGCAGTGTACCAGCCGAAAAAAGACCATGACTCGTCTCATTCAAACTTTAAATCCTAGTGCAATGCCTGGTTTAACCTGAACTAAAAGCTGTCCACTGGTGATTGGACCACCTAAAACAAGGTTTAATACCGGGTGTGAACAGAGCCAAAATGACCAGCACAATGTTGTCAGTTTGTGTTGTTTTGTCTTTTAATTGACTTTAAAATAAAAATAATACTGTTAACCCCTGGTCCTGAAAGCTATGATGGTACAGATTCAACGAGAATGATGGAAAGAAGTTAGATGGAAGTAAAGACGAGGCGTTTGTGTGCAGAATAAAACTCCCAAACAAATCTTTTTTCAGAAACATTTTCCTCTTTTTATTCCAAGAAAAAAAAAGGTATTTTCATCCCAAACGAGAAAATAAAATAAAACAAACTTATATTATCATAATAACAATAATAATCCATCATTAAGGGGATAAGTATGACAATCTCTATTTTTTCTCTCCTTTTTTTATTTGTCGCTTTTTCTATATGATGATATTGGTCGTGGTCAATTAAACATGCAGCTAAATAAGTCTGATGATGGAGAAGGAGGAGGAAGACAAAATGAAGAAAGACAGAGGGAGGAGGTGAACAGACCGTGATGTCACTGCTGACCGTTTTTTTCTCAAACAGCAATGGAAGGTAAATGTGTGTTGGTCACACAAGATGGCTGCCAGCTGTGGAAATGATTTTGCTATTGGGAGTTAAGCAGTGCGTCTGTTAGTTGTGTTAAAAACCTGGGAACTGGAGGAGCCAGGTTTATAACGTAATAGGTGGTGAGGTGATTGCCTGCTGCTCACAGATTAGCATCTCTCACTCAAAATGGCTGCCAGTGGGCGCTTTGAAAGGAGTGACAATGAGCTAATTTTTGCTATTGGCAGCTAAGCTAAAGCAACTGAAGCTTAAGCAACACTGTGGTTGTTGTAGACTTGGTTAAATAATGCTAACACCACTAACACTTTGTTGCTGCTAGGTTAGCTACCAAGAGCAAAATATTTTCCCGCCATTTCTCACTCCGGTTGTTCCCACTGGTAGTCACTTAATTAAGTCTTAATAACGGCTACATTAGCAGGAGGTAGCAGGAGCTTAAACACATTAAAACATCAGGTAATAGCTCGCGAGTTGAATAAGAATGAGCGGGGAAAGGAATTGTCACTATCAGCAGCTAAGCTAATTGTAATGCAACTTCTGAGCAGTATTAGCAGAAAGTAGCTTTACAATATGAAGAGCAAGCATGTTAAGCTCGGGACAAAAATAAGATTTTGATTAGCATTTTCAAATTCTGATTGGCATTCCTCACACAAAATGGCAGCCAGTGGGAATTATGAGAAGAGTAACAATGAGCGGGGGGGGGGAAAATGTAGTTTTTGACAGCTAACATAAACTCATCTTATTACCTATCTGATAGAAATCTAGCTATGAACACAATAAGACTTCAGGTGATAGCTTGCGGTTCTTAAAAAGTAGTCTTTCAGTCATGATTGGCGGGATTTGCTTTATTCATACAAAGTGTCTGCCAGTGGGCACCACAAGAGGAATAAGAACTGTGGCTAAAAATGTTGATATCAGCAACTAAGCTAAAAGCAATGTGGCTTGTTGGTGGTGTTAGCAGGGACTAGACTTACACAACATGCTAGCTTAGCCTATAGGATATGGCTAAGAGTGGTTGTTTTTATCAGTTATGATTTGACATCCAAACCAATGACGCTGATAGCTGAAGAGCTAATATCCTGGTACAAACAGAATCATCAGTGGAATTCTGAAAACTAAAAATATAAAATGAAGTTGAAAGCTGCCAAATATGATGTTCGCAATACCAGAACTGATCCCAAATCAGCAGTAAGACCAAGCTCCCTCTGGAAAATAAAGAGTGGGGGTGGAGGAGGTTGTTTGGTAATGCTGGATCACTATTGGTATTATGGGAGAGGGGGAAGGAGGCCATGGGGAAGAGAACGGGAGGAGGAGACGACAAAGTGGAGAGAGATGAGCAGATGAGTTGAAAGAAAAAAAACAAGTGTGCATTTCTTTGTTTGATGTTTTATTTCCTTCCTTCTGTGGGTCAGAGCTGGGAGGGCGGAGGGAGTCTGGATGGTGGAGGTGAAGGCGGAGGGGTGGGGAGGTTAAAGGGCATGGTTGTGTTGGTGTGTTTTGTTGTGTGTCAGTCGGTTATCAGCTGCTGTCAGGTGACGGCTCTCTCTCTCGATGCATGGCGGTGCTCTGGTGTTTGATGCTGTCCAGGTACTCCTGCTGAGAGACAGCCAGCACCGATGCCAGAATTTCATCGTCCTCCCAGTCTGTCAGACCTGGAGCACAGACATATACTCCGGGTTACAGACCGCACACACTGACAACTGTAACTGACCGCACCAATGATTGGTTTAATGCTGCGTTCACAGCAAATAATTTGCGCGGGTAGATTACATACAAAGTCAATGCAAAGACCCAACTAGACGAGTTGAAATATTTGAACTTGAGCAACGCATGGATGCGTATGCCAATTATCGTTGAGGTCCTCCCTCCGTCACTGTCGTCAGACTACCTCTGTCGTCAGACTACCTATTGCATCAGGTATGGAGAATCACTACTGTCGCTGTGTGTGGGCAGCCCAACCGGGTTTCTATTTGTATCGTGACCAGGTGAAGAAGGAGAAGGCTCGGTAGAAAGTCTGCACTGTCACTACAGACTGGAAATAAATATGTACGACATGACAAAAGTGAGGCCAAATTATCTGTATTTCCCCCTGGTGGCTGGCTGCAGTATAGGTCATAAACCCCGCCCCCACCATGTTAGCAGACGGGACCAAACTAAACAATCAAAGTTTTTTCAAAAAATCAATTGGGACAGCTATTGATCGTCTTTCAGTCATAGTCATTCCTCACCCTAACATACACACATGTAGAGTGGACGTAGAGTGTAACCATAGCAACAGTGATTTGTTTTAAAACTAAAATGTGTTCGTGTGGACACAACCTGGCATCACTGCAGATACAAGCTCAAACACTGGTGGAGCCACGAGGAGCAGAGGATTCTGAGCCACAACTAATGTTTATGTCCCCAGAAAACAGACGAAACAGACAGAAACATCTGAGTGAGAGTTAAACACTGTTCTGTCCTTTGATAAAAATACTGGGGTGTTCAGATCTGGGCTGGAAACATCTGATCATTTTCAACTGTTAGATGGAAACAAGAATGACACAGAGACTGACCCCAGCCTCGCTTCACCTCAAATAACCCTATGCATACCCAGGCACGCACACACACGCGTGCACGCACACACACGCACGCACGCATACACACACATACACGCGCACGCATTCTCAGCCACACACTCACACACCCTGCTCGGCTGCTTCCTGTTGACTCAGGCGGAGGTTTGACAGTAAACAACTGAAATGACTGACAGGAGTGTCTCTCCTGTCTTTATTCATGAGTGTCACGTCTTCATTTTGAGAGCATTACCTCTTCATTTCCCCTCAGAACTCAGCTTCCTTTCTCAAACAGTCCCTGCTCATGTTTCTCTGCTACTGCTCTTAACTGTGTCTGATATCCTGTGGTTTACACCGAGCTTCGGTTCAAATCCATCACCTCGCTCTGAGGCTGCTTCTGTGCACTTCTGCCCCTAGCTTTTTGTCAAAAGTCCTCATGTAATTTTTGACACTGGGGAGTGGACACTTAGTAGTTAGCGCTAACTGCTAATAAAGGCTACAAGTTTTGTAGCAGACATTGCCTACTCGCCACAGAAAAATTCAATCCAACCAATCGATCATCTAAACCAATGCCTGACTGACTCAAGGAGAGCACCCTTTAGTGAGGTCGGGAGGATTTCATTTTGGAACGAAAATGATCTCTGTCCAGAGTAGTGTTTTAGCACTGTATGTGAAATAATCACCATCGACATTAAAATACCTGAAAACTGATAAGTCTGTGTTTTCATTGTTTATAAAAGTCTCAGTTCTTGTCCGTCCAGACTAAAACACAACCCAAGAGTTTTCAAACTAAATACGGGGCCAGCAGTGCTTCCAAAACTCTCAGTTTTAGAGGCCGGAAATCTGGGCGTAGCCATGTTTCGGTGATGACTTTTAAAACTGAAACGCAACAGTGTGGAGTGTGAGGAGAAGAACAGAAGCAGAGAAAATCTCGCTGCACACACTTTACCAATCAAAAGTCAGTCTCAGTTGTCAATCGTGACATCCCAGACCATTTTTATACCATCAAATAACTAATTAAAAGCAAACTTATTACAAACATGAACATCTGAAAATGTATTAGTGTGATAAGAACAACCTAAAATTAAATTATCTTTGGAAACATTCATTTAACGTGTACTTTGATTTTCTTGTTTGGTCCAAATCCCATCTGCTAACATGGAGGGGCGGGGTTTATGACATAATGCCAGTCACCAAGGGGTGATCCAGATGTTTTGGCTTCAGTTTTGCAAGCTGTCATGTCAAGTACAAATGTTTGTTTCTTACCAAACGCTGTAGGTGACATCTCCTGCATGATGGCTCTGTACTCCAGATGATGACGACTCTGATTACTGGGACCTAAACAAACACACGAAGATGAAACACATGCAGTCAGGATGAATTACCCGTTTGTGTTTGAGTTAGTCTGCGTGTGAATATTACCTGGCGCGCAGGGAGAGGGGGGTTTGCTCAGGATGAGTGCAGCTCCAGCAGGGGAGGGGGGTTTGTTGTTGGTCGACGAAGTGGTCGTGAGGTCAGAGTGGGAGGGGTCAGAGTCCCGTTGCCGTGGCGACCGGGCACTCCAGTCATCTAGTCCGCTGGAAGCTGCTGCCGTGGCCGAGCTGCAGGTGGCACTGGCCTTACGGGGCTGAAGAAGAAAAGACATTTAAATCTGTTGTTAATGTTTTTAGGTTTTTTTTTTCATTAAAAGCCCTGAAATGAGTTCACTTCTTTTTACTTCCTGTTCCCTGCACCTGAAATCAATCTGTTTGTGGTTCACTCTCAGAAATCAGGTCTGTGTGAACACAAGCTCACACCATTTTCACTTTATATCTATTATAATACATCACTCACTCGTGACTTTCTACACTTTTCATGTTGGTTGCTAACAAGTGTCTAAATGGGACGACGGGAGTCATCTTGGACGATAAACGTCATTACGCTGAACACGATAACTGATCGTCTCACTCTTGGCCTTCACAGGAAGATGCAGGAAAAGTTCTGCAGGTAAAAGGATTTTGGATGTCTGAAGACTGACTGTTTGTCTTTTCTCTGAAAACACTTAAGATTTTTTCAAGTCCAACTGAAACCAAAAGAGCACTCAACTTATTTTACATGACGTTCCATTAACTGCCTCCACGCACACACATAATACCTGTCTGGCCTGTTTCTCCTGGTCCTGCAGCCACTGCAGGTAGGATTCCCGGGCAACCTGCTCCTCAATGGCCTCGTTAGTGGCCTCCCAGTCCGTCGCCCTCTTCTTGTCCTCTAACATCTGCTGCTCGATCCACGACTCTTCCGACGTCTTGATAGCAGATTTCATCAGAGACTGATCTGCGTACTGAGGGGAGGGAGGGGTCAGTTAACACACAAGTCCAGTTAAAACACACACACACACACACACACACACACACACACACACACACACACACACACACACACACACACACACACACACACACACACACACACACACACACACAGAAGCTAAATATAAACACCTTGACACTGCATATGTTTTGGAACTACAGCTCCCATCATGCAAAGCCGGTGAGGTACAGACAACAATCACTGGATAACTGTGATACTGAAGGAAACTTAAAAACATCGAGATTTTCTATAAAGTTCTGCAGCCTCTTTGATCTCAAACATGTTTTTCTCTCAATTGACATCAGAAAAGATGATGTAATCTCAGATAGCGGACATCACACTGAATCAAAAACTGTTTGGGTGTTCAGATTTCTCTGAGTTATGACTTGGAGAAGAAGTATGATGTTTGTATCCGTACCAACTCCAGGCTGCTCGGCTCATGGAGCCCCTGTCTCCCTCCACATCCCAACCACTTAAGTCTCGATGCTTTGAAAAAACAACAACCCTGGTCTATCGATGAGAGCGTGTCTGGTTTAGGTACCCCTGGTTTGAAGGCGGGCAGTCCCAGTCCGACCCCAATTGTGGCCTTGTTGGGGTTTACCACAGAGTTGTAGTGGATGTTGCGGTGGTAGCTCACTCTGATTGGCTCGTCATTGTTCTGGTGGATGCCATGGAACGTGTTGATTGGCTCTGTGGCAGAAAGGATGTGGGTCAGGTGTGATTGGCTGATGGCAACAGATGTGCAGGTCAGTATTGGACAATCAGACTCACCTGTGCTGTCCTGGTACACCTCCACCGGTCTGTTATACATCTCAGCCATGGCTTGCATTTCAATGTGGTTACCATGGCAATTGTTTTTCCTCTTCCTGTTGATGTATGTGGTGAAGTCCTCTGTCACGTAGTTAGAGAAATAGTCAGCGTTCTTCATCTAAAGAGGAAAAACACTTAATTGATACAGCCTGAACAAATGGTGTTGAAGACTTCAAATGAAAATCAGCTGGACAGTCATCAGAGGTCAGAGTGACTCACCAGGTAATCCATACAGTGTTTCCTGACTACTTCATGCATGTCTTGATCTCCATACACCTGATCAGCTGAGAGACAGAGAGAGTTCAGGTTAGATAATGTTTGATGGACCAATTGGGGTCCAGACTGATTATGTGTGTAAATTAAAACTACATCACTTTGATCACTTAGTTATTAAATAGTCAGGTGACATTTGTTTCAGCTGTATGCGTAATGTTTGTTAATGTGAAGCTTCGGTCTGATTGTTCATGTTTTCAGATCATAGAATGGAAATAACAATGTTCAATCCTGCAGCTGCACATCATCACTAAAGCTCAGATTCTTGCTCCAAATTATGTCACTAGCACAAAAAAAAGTATTGCACGTATACCAGATATTTTAGAATCCTTTTTGTACAACGGGAGCAAGAGGACACGCATCGTCCCTCTTTACATTCAGCCATTAATCATCTTTATCTACAACCACTAATCATCGTTAAACACAGTCATTTATAATCTTTATATACATCACTGATCATTACCATATAGTCATTGATCGTCTTTATATAGTCATTGATCTTCCTTATAGTCTGTTTCTGACTGACACACACACACACACATCGGTATGCAAATGAGCAACACTTAGGCTCCATTTCCAGCAAGTCACATGGTATGTCACCACGGCGATTCTCAGAACCACCAACAACTTCCTTTTTCTCATCTGTATGTATTTGCGAGAAAAGTCTCTCTGACACACACACACACACACACACACACACACACACACACACACACACACACACACACACACACACACACACACACACACACACACACACACACACACACACACACACACACACACACACACACGGTTTAGCAGCAGCAGGTGTATGAATCAGAAACACAGAGGGAATCTCCCTACACAAAACCCCCAGTCAGTGTGTTTTGAATCATTTTAATGACATTAATGACCTTTTCTGATGACACACAACCGTGAGAAAATTCACATTACGCACAAGATACGTGAGAGGAAACAGGGAAAGGAGAAAAAAAAGAGAGGGGACAAGAAGAGGAGGTGAACAGGCAGTAAATGTGAGCTTGTTGCTGAGAAACAAAACAAAGATAGATTTCAACAGAATTAATAAACCACACACACACACACACACACACCCTAACCACTATGAGCGCTCGGATTGGTCAGCCTGGATGTTATTCTAAGAAAAGTGGAGGCGGGGCCTGAGAGAAGGGAACTGTGTCCATCTGTTTGTTTTACTGCTGTTGTCGATAAAGTTTTTTATCTGAACCTCACAGTCTGTGACTCCACCCTGACCACCAGCAACAGCAAACTGCACGGCATGTTGGGTACTGTAGTCTCTGGTGATTCACCAAGAGTTTTTAAATGAGACATGATTTAGGCGTCCAGGAGGATCCTGATCAGACGCCTGAACCACTTCAACTGGATCCTTTGACGTGACCGCTATAAAGGCTCCTGCCAGTGGCAAAGCCAACTGAGCACCAAGAGAGTAGATGAACATAATAGCATAACAAAATGTGAGAAAACAGTGAAGATGTCTAAATATTCTCCAAATTCACTGCATCTGCTAAATGAAATACAACACCTCGACTCTGTTTTCAGTGTTGTGATTGGATTTTGTGTGGCATAAAATTTCATGTCACATTCAATCAGTCACTAACAAAAAAATGGGCTAAAGGCAAATGTTTAATTTAATAATGACCCTGCATTCTTAAAAGTAAATAAAATTGTCTATTGTATTTCAATTTGTTTCTATGTTGGATTCACACATCTCCACATGACCTTCATTCTTTTGATATAATAGTGCTTCCATAGCATTTGATTCAACCTAATTAAATGCTAGACTTACGTGTGACTAGGTATTTTTCCCCTTCCTTCTGTGGTGCAATTCTGCATTTTTTGCCTTTTTACCAACACTTTCAGCAACATGACACAAAAATGCTAGTCGTTTTTCTTGATGACTGGATGTGTCACTGATAGGCCGCGACCGGGACAGCCACAAGTCACCACAGCTGAAGAACTGCTGGTGAACTAGTGGCGGCAGTTCGGGAGGAGTGGGATAGGATCTTACAGGTGACAATTGTATGCAAGATATCATCTATGTGATGACGCTGTGTGGCTTGTTGTGTTGCATATAGACATTATTATTAAGTTCACTGGGGAGGGTTGTTTGTGATTGAAGGTTGTTTGTGATTGGCTGATTGTGTTGCTGAGCAGCAGTGTTGTTATGCATTCAGGTGTGTGTGGATCAACCGAGAGACACTAGAAGGGGGAACACCTCAAATATCAGAGACAATAATTGTCAGGTCGACCAGGTTTCACAGCAGGGATCCGGCCTGACGACAGGACACACACTCACACCGCACACACACAGTCATCACAAGTGCAAATACTGTATTCAAAATCCCCAGTAAAAGTACACAGGAATTTTCAGCTTCATGAACTAAAAGTACACATGTATTCTCAGCTTCATGTAGTAAAAGTACTAATTCACCAATTAACAATAGTCGAGAAAATTTCTGTCCGAGCTGCAGTGAAGTAGATGTATTATGAATCAGAAATATTCAAGATAAGTATGTTTATACCAGTAGCATTTCTCACTGTACTGTCAGGATGTCACAGTCTCTATGAGCCGTCTTTGTCCCTGTCCCTTTTTAGCTCATTACTGACCCTAGACAGATTAAAGGTCTCTGTCTTAAAAAATAATCAGAATAAAAATAATAATTATAATAATAATGATAAAATAATAAATATTAAAAATAAACTAACTAAACTAAAATATCAGAAATAGTTGAAATGATTTACTGGAATTAACTCAACCCTCAGGTCAAAAACCACTGATTTGACACCAAGTCTGCTGAAAACCGACGTACAAAGACAGAAACACAGAAACACACACACTGTTGTCACACCTAGCTGTCCACTTTGTCTCTCCGTCTGGTGTGTGTGTGTGTGTGTGTGTGTGTGTGTGTGTGTGTGTGTGTGTGTGTGTGTGTGTGATTTCTGTGAAATGCAAAATTTAGCAGAGAAACAAGTCTGAATACAGAAGTGAAAAGAATCAACTTAGAGAAAATGAAAACACTTTTTCTTCCACAGAGCTGTGACCACTGATCTTCTATACAGTCATTGATTGTCTTTATGTACAGTACAGTCACTGATTGTCTTTATATAGTCTTTGATTGTCTTTGTATACAGTCATTGGTCGTCTTTATATACAGTCAGTGATTGTCTCTAAATACAGTCATTGATCATATTTATATACAGTCTCTGAAGGGACAACGTGAGACAAACTTCAGGATCATGTGATCAATGACTGTAGGATAACTCCGGAACAAACAGTTGGTTACAAAACAACAGGAAAACAGGTGTGAGTTTACAGGTACAACATGCACACAAATGGCTGAGCGATTACATAACTTCACCAACAATAGCTGAAACACAACCTGGACTCCGATGAATGGTCTGTGTGTGTGTGTGTGTGTGTGCGTGTCCTGAAGTAGACAGAGAAACCCTACTCTTTCACAGTGACCTACATTTGTTACCTTCCCATCACTCACAGTCACACACACACAAACGCCACACACGGTCAATTTTCTTAATTTTCTTAATTTAACTTAAATATATATATATATATATATATATATATATATATATATATATATATATCTATCTATATATATCTATCTATAGATATATATTTATCCATCACACTTTTCGGCTCCTCCTGGTTAATCCTGTGGTGTTCCTAGGTCTGATGGGATATGTAGTCCTTACAGAGAGTTTTGGGTCTCCTAACGTGCCTGAGAAACCTGCTGTGGTAGGCGTCCAGGAGGATCCTGATCAGACGCCTGAACCACTTCAACTGGATCCTTTGACGTGACGGAGCAGCGTCTCTACTCTGAGCTCCCTCCTGAGGTCTGAACTCCTCACCCTGTCTCTGTCTCTGAGCCCAGACCCCCTACAAAGGAAACTCATTTTGCCCATTTGCATCCTAAATATTTATTTTTCTTCATATTATTGAGATTTTCAATATGGTTTCATACCATATTGAAAATCTGAAAATGTGTAAGTATCTAAACACTGACATCTGCTGGTGATCAGACAAACTACAGACACACCTGCGCTTGAAACCAGGTGTGTGTGTGTGTGTGTGTGTGTGTGTGTGTGTGTGTGTGTGTGCGTGCGTGTGTGCGTGTGTGTGCGTGTGTGTGTGTCACTCACCCACGGCTCTGAACAGACATGCTCCATCTTCCTTCATCTTCTTGATGACAAAGCCTTTCTTCTCCCCCAGACCTTTTTCAAACCAGTGCTCCTGCTGAACACACACACACGTAGGGTCAGCTCAAGACTTCATTACCCAGAATTCCTATTCTCAAGTATCTGGGAAGTTAACAGGTCTTTGGCAGTGATTTATGATTATTTTCATAATTGATTATTTTCTTGACTGCTATTGATTGGCTGAGCTGGTGATTGGCTGGTCAACATGACTTCAGGATGATCCAGGATGAATCCTAGATCTTATGTTTTCTGCAATTTAATCCTCTGAAAACAGGCGACCTACTCTAAGTGCTCCCGAAAGATATAGTTTGCATGATCCGGTTTAGATTGATCTACTATTTAAAATAACATTGTAGTAAGAAAATTCTAAATTTTTGCAGCAGACAGCCAAGGCCTGTCTTCCATCACATTGTACGCTCATGAGTGTTAAGCGTAGCGGGAGGAGCCGAGGAAGTTGGGCATATGTCAATAACAAAAAAAATACAAGGTTTGAATAACTTTCAATACTTAGAAATCTTTGGATGTGTTAAATTAATTTTTTTAACACAATGTCAGTACTTTTATCACTTAATATGGTTTATTGACTTACATAACCTTTTAGGTCAGGTTGTACAGATTTACTTTTTAAATGAAGCATTTGAAGATACACTTCATGAAATGACATCACATTAAAAACATATTAATGTCGGCACTGGAGAACCATTTCTATTGCATCCATGCCCCCCTCCCCCTCCCTCTCTTAACTTCATCAGCGTTACATCATCGACCATCACACCTTTTGTTCTGTTACTCGTCTTGATGACTCAGCTGTTTCTACCAGACCGGTCCAGGAACCAGGTTCAGGTTCTCCGACCAGGATCTGAATTTACACGTGTTCACACATAAGAAACTCCAGGAAATAGGTTTGAATGTAACACACAACAACAGCCAAGTTCAACCTTAGTATACACCAGAGTAGCAGCAGGACGTGTCCTCCATCAAACTGTCCTTTAAGCTTTTCATTAATTGAGCTGACGCTTTTGTCCAAAGTGACTTACAATAAGCGTTTTTTAGTCTTCAGAGGTAGGCAGGTAGCATTAAGGGTCTAAAAACACTTCTAAGATTCTAAAACAAAAACCGTTTCATCTTTAACAAATGAGAAACTTCCATCTCTGGTTTACAGAGTCATAATCTGTTTATCCATATGTTCAGTTTAACATGAAATCAATCAGAGAAACTAATGCTTGTTTTTTCCCCTCAAAAAATGAGGAAAGAACACACACATTGTGATGGATGGATGGATCAACAAACGACCACAGTAGGTTTGAAAAGAGAGAACATATGCAAATCTAAAAGGTCCCTTTAAAGGATTTTATTTGCCAAAGTGACTTTTTCAAGCACAAGGCTCTTCCTCAGACTTCTAATAAATACAGTCGTCACCTTAAATACCTATCATTCATGTTAACTAACACACATAATGTATCACAACAATTATCAGCAATACAAATACCATAGTAAATATCATAACGTGTGTATATACAAAAAATAGTGTACACGGTAAGTCAAACTACATTACATATATACAAAAATACAAAATTGACATATATCATTACATAAATCGAGTCACACTAATAGCTGGTTTTCCATGAAAGGCTTAGAAAGATAGCCATCATACATACTAACTATTAAGGGCGTCCCTTCTGTCAAATCAATAAACCTTTATCGATATGGTTGTGATCTAATTCTCGGTCGGTATTACTGAGTGTGAAGCACAAGCGCAGTTGCTATGGTTACCTGCAGGATAACGAACCGTGGTCAAACCGTTGATTGGAACCGTTTCTGAGGTGAACACACCCGGCAGCCAATCACAAAACTGGATTTCACGTTGATATGACTTCTGTTGTACAGTTTCTTATTATGACAGAACAATTACATTCAAATCTAACACCTGGACACCTGTCTATGTCTCTAATCTCGTGGTCAAAGGTCAACTGGAGTGAATTGTGAGGTCTCGTCATTGCTGTTGCTAAGGATACAAGCAGGTTTATGGAAAGTGGCATCCTGCGATGATTTTATATTTGCCACATCCGAAAACACTAAAACGTTTAAACACGTACATATTTAAAACACTATGTGTCGATCCCTGCTCTCAGACCGTGTGTTCGATCCTCTGTAGCCCATCACCTGTCGCCTGGACACATCCTGTTTACAGCTCTGATCACACCTGGTTGGCCACTTTAGCATTAGCTTCTGTTGTTATCTTAGCTAACGTTAGCTTCCTACCTGCTCCACGGTAGCCGGGTCCATGGACTGCAGCCGGGCGGCGTTCTCGTACTCGTCCTCGCTGTTGTTCCCGGCTCCTTCCTCCGTGTCCTGGCTGGACCCCACTCCTCCCGGTCCGGTCACCCCGGGTTGGCCTCCGCCGGCCAGAGCTGCCGCCACACCGCCGGAGCAGGTGCCTGCCTGCCGCCGTCTTTTGCTCAGTCCGGGCCCGGAGCAGCAGCTGCCGATGCCCCCGCCGCATCCGACGACGCCGGCCGACACGACGAGCTCCCCGCGGGACCCGGCCAGCATCCCGCCGCTGCTGTCCCGCCCGTCCCCGGGCCCCACGGGGGACACGGAGCCGACGGGCGGCGGAGAGGCCTGCTGCGGACGGGAGCTAGCCTCGATGCTCCGCCTGTCGTCCCTAGCGGAGGGCGGAGCGGGCTGGTAGGACCACGGCGGAGGCGAAGCCCTCGGCCGCGCTCCAGTCCGCCCCGAGTGCGGGTGAGGGTGCTGGTGCGGGTCGGAGCTGCTCCGACGGTCACTGTCATCGGCGTGGTCCGAGACACCGACCCCGGAGCTGGGCTTCTTCTTGGGGAGAATCGTCATGGTGGTGAGGGAGGCAGGGAGGGGGTCAGAGGGTGACGAGTCCTCCCTTTCTGTATCAAATGTTTGGGTGTGTTCGCCCTCCGGCCCGCTCCCGTCGCTCTGATCACCGACCTAAGGCTCTTACCGAACCGAAACGGGGCGCAGAGGCGGCGGTGCGGCTCCTTTTCGACGTTTTAGTTGAACAAAAACAAAACGCGTCTCCGTCTTCCCGTTCTGCGGCCGACCAGTCAACAACATCAACAGTCTGACGGACCTCGACGTCACTTCCTGGTAAAGGCGGCAGTGCTTACGTCAGCACGTCGATGTTTATTTTTTGTATTATTTTACCATAATACACACATTTCTGTTCTTCTTGAACCTCTCGGCCTCTCTGTAATCATGAAGAGATCCACATATTCAATCCAATTGAATTCAAACTCATTTTCATATTACAATATATGTATTATTATGCATTATTAATATATATCATTGATATGATATATATACAGTCACTGATTCTCATGATATATGGTATCTCATCCTCTATATATATAGTCACTGATCTTTTAAAAATAGTCAGTGATTGTCTTTATATACAGTAACCGATTGTCTTATATAGTCACCGATTGTCCTTATATACAGTCACTGATGGTCTTTATATACAGTCACTGATCGTCTTCATATACAGTAACTGGTCGTCTTTATATACAGTCATTAATTGTCTTTATCTACAGTTGTTGGTCGTCTTCATACAGTAACTGAATTTTTTTCATATACAGTAACTGATTGTCTTTATATACAGTTCTTGGTCGTCTTCATATACAGTAACTGGTCGTCGTTATATACAGTCACTGATTGTCTTTATATACAGTTCTTGGTCGTCTTCATATACAGTAACTGAATGTCTTCATATACAGTAACTAGTCGTCGTTATATACAGTCACTGATTGTCTTTATATACAGTAACTGAATGTCTTATATACAGTTCTTGGTCGTCTTCATATTTAGTAAAGGAATATCTTCATATACAGTTACTGATTGTCTTTGTATACAGTCACTGACTGTCTTTATTTACAGGTCTTGGTCGTCTCCATGAACTGTAACTGGTCGTCTTTATATACAGTCACTGATTGTCTTTATATACAGTTCTTGGTCGTCTTCATATACAGTAACTGAATGTCTTCATATACAGTAACTAGTCGTCGTTATATACAGTCACTGATTGTCTTTATATACAGTAACTGAATGTCTTATATACAGTTCTTGGTCGTCTTCATATTTAGTAAAGGAATATCTTCATATACAGTTACTGATTGTCTTTGTATACAGTCACTGACTGTCTTTATTTACAGGTCTTGGTCGTCTCCATGAACTGTAACTGGTCGTCTTTATATACAGTCACTGCTTATGCTGCCTTCACTTGCTAGTCGGGAGAACCTACTTATCACTTGTGGAGTCGGAATTACGAGAATCACGGAGTCACGTTCAAGAGCTTTGTTGTCGGAACGAATTGGGGGGGGAAATGCCGAAATGGCGAATGTATCATTAGTCATTTGTCATGGATAGAACGATAGATGGCACTGGTCTATATCAAGTTAAGTGTATACAATGATTTAGGCCTACAGACGCAACAGCTAATAGTTGTTGCACTGTTAAAAAATAATGAATTATGTACCTTCCATTACGGCATCTGTCCTCTTCTCCGCTATGTGGAGAGGTTCTGGTCACCCCAACTCGGGAACTCTAGTATTAAAAAAATCACATCCGAGTGTCACAACCGTAATTACAATTTGAGGAGGCGTTCATGTGCACTTTCCGAGTCGGGCAACTGCTATTTACCATAACTCCGACCCTTGCTGCTCGCCAGGATCTATAGGCCAGGGAGGCAGCGCCTCCTCGGAAATCTGAGGGAGGGGGAAGTTGTATCTGAACAGATTCCGTTGTGTTCTGGTCGTTACTGTGTGAGATCAAACCCATCAAGGGCATGGATCCACCGTGATCAAAGGAGACTTGGCGACCTGGGGAAAGATCAGGATTCTTTCGAAAATAGGTAATGTCTCAAAAAACTCCCCGCTACCTTCTCAACACTCCAGACCCTCGTGGAGTATACAGGCTACGTCTGGACAGAGATCACAAACAGGACAGGAGGACCAGGACAGTTGCCTGTGACACGTGGCAGTTTACCTATTCCAGTTTGTTTCATTCATAATTCACAATTTCGAGATATGTTCTCATAAACAGGCCTACGAGATGAGCTGATTGTGTGGGTGCAGGCATGTGGCGAAATTACCCACCAACCGCATACTGCTGCAGACACCTCACAGGGCCCACATATCACCAAGGGCCATAACTCACATTCATTACACTTTCACTGATGTTGATGCAGGACAGAAAAAAATGAATGAATGGAAAGTATAAAGAACCTATTTCTCTCTATGTCTGTCTTAGAAGCAATCATTTAAATTATGTAAATGACAAGTTTACATTACACTATCACATATTCTTTACATGAGACAATAATCAGACACCGGGCTCTGGAGTGACAAAGTGTGTATTTATTACCCCACCCCCCCCTCTCTCTCTCTCTCACACACACACACACACACACACACACACACACACACACACACACACACACACACACACACACACACACACACACACCTTTAGTTACAGTTAGTGCTCAGTGTTGAGTTATAATAATAGTAATAATCCTGATAATAATAATGATAGTAGTAATAATAATAATAATGTATTAAGCAATAGTTGTCTTCAAATATAGAAACACTTTATACAAAATACCCTGCATTTACTGTCAAGTTTGATCTGAACATGAGGAGCAGTGTGTCGTGTCATTGTGTCAACACCAGAGGGCGCCTCCCCTCTGTTCTCACACCAAACTGAACCTCAGACTGATGATCGGTGTTTGATTATTACCTCCGCCAAGGAAGTTATTTCTCCTCCCCTGTCTGTTTGTTTGGCGTGGTTCCGGACAAAAGGGGTAGATCCAGGAATTTTCATCACTCTCTTTAACATTTAAAATCTATGAGTGTGTGTGAGATTTTGTGCATCTTGACTTTATTTAAATGGACAGTTAGGCCTTGGTGGAGTTATGAGCGCTACTGAGTGCATTTCTAGTAGTTCCTGGAGCTTTCAGACACACTTCATGGTCTTCCTCAACTTCAACCAGTTGAAGTTGAGAGCTTCAGGAACAACACACACGTGAACGCTGGGTTTGACTGAAGCTCAGAGAAACCAACCTTTGTTTCATCCTCACATTTCTATTTAAATTCAAATTCGCTTGGATGTTTTTTTTTGGACCATCAGTCTGAAGAGATTTAGTTCATTTTGAGAGAAAACAGAAAAACAACGAAGCAAAGAAACAATTTTAAAGCCATATATCATGTGGGTAATGTTCGTATGTACACAATATATTCTCTGAAATGCCCAGAGTTTCCTTTGGGTGTTATTTCCTGAAGTGTTTTGGTTGACAGAAAGCTGAGGGAATATTTGGCTAAAAGTCTGAACAACAAATCTGCAAACTGTGGAGTGAAAATCTCAAACTGTTGACTCAGTATCAACGCGACATGTGAGACGCTTTAAATTGTTTCTACATCACACAACACTCCAGCAGTTTGCAGGTTGTCCCTCAGACGAGGTTTGTGTACAGACAGTCCTACACAGAGTGCAAAGGCATGCAGCACCACCTACGTCCCAGTGCGACGGACTCAGTGTAACAGGATAAGAAACAGTCACAGGTCCAAACTCTGCATCGGTGCAACAAAAGGTCATTGTCAGCGTCCGTGCAGAGGGTGTCCATAAAGTCAGATGTAACGGTGGTGTCAGAGGCAGAGCTTTGGCCCCAAATAATCAGAATGCACATCTTGTGACTGTTGCCGTGACGACCACCGTGTACAATCCCGATGCAGAACAAATGGAAATAAAAAATATTACAGTGATAAGAACGATGCATTCATGCTGCGCTGATGTAGTCTGGTGTCGAGAGGTTTGCGGAGGATTAAAGGTCCCGTGTGTCAAGAGCCACGTGTATCATTTTGTGAGGTCTGCAGTAGATCTGTGGTATCTGGATGTTTTAGCAAGTCGACCATTCAAAGAAAACATGGAAGGCGTGAACAATCCTGCCTTCATGTAAAGTGAAAAATTTGTAATTCAACATTATCATATATATTCTTTTCAATAGTTTTGAAAAGTATGACGTTTCTGTCCAGAAAATCTGAGGGTTTGAACACAGGACCTTTGAGTGCAACTTGCTGCTGCCTGTGCTGAGTGTCAGTGCTGTGTTCACGTTCATCAGATGAACTAAATTACAATAATCAGTTTATGTTTTTACAGTACAGCTACTGTCAGTGTGCTTGACAGAGAGAAGAGGACAGAGGAGGAAGTGAAAGGAAAGAAAAGCGAAAGAGAGGAAGGAGATGAAATCTGAAAACATCTCGACCAAGAGGTCAACAGTTCCCCTGTCCAGAAAAGTCCTGGTTTAACCAGCTAATGGCCCGTTCACAGGCCCCCGACCCCAGTTTGAAAAAAAAAAAACCAGACCTCTTCTGAAAATGTCTCTGTCCGTCTTTCCTTGGGATGACCAGCTGTCCAGTTCCACACAAACAACTGAAGCTATGAGAAAAGAAACTGGTGTTTTTATATTTTAGCTCGTCACAAAACCAGTCCATTTTACCTTTCGTCTTCACACTGATTTTATCGTCAGATTTTTTCTGTTGTTAGGTAGTTTCATCTCTTTCTCCCCAGCAGTCACTCGTTTGAAAGGGTCACATTTTACCCTGATTTTTGTCCATCCACTGTCTCTTCTTTCCTTCCTTGTCCCTCCATGCCCCCCCCCCTCCAAAAAACCCCGCAGCTACCACATGTACGTCTTCGTCGTGTCGATCTGACTCCCCCCTGCCTCCTCCTCCCTCTCTCCCGCCCTCCTCTCCTCCTCCTCCTTGTCGTCTTTGTCCTTCTCTGCCTCGCTCTCCCACAGCGTGATGAGTGGTGGGTAAAGCTCATTCAGAGGGATGGACGTGGCGTGCTGCATGTACTTCTTGAGCGAGTGGCCACAGGACTTGTGCTGCTGTATTCGGCGTCCCATGTAGACCATCAGCAGCGCCATGATGGACAGAGCGAACATGGAGCCCATGACGGCTGCAAGCGCCACACTGCTGCGCCGCGACGCCACCAGCTCCACAGAGAAGCCTGCCTCCTTGGTAGTGATGTTCAGACAGGAGGTGTGGACGGGAGAGGAGGGGGAGGCGGACGGAGAGATGGGGTCGGGGGAGGAGCCGGGAGAGGAGGAGGTCGAAGGAGAGGAGGAGACAGTGAGGCAGACGTGGTACTGTGTGGCAGGAAGGAGGTGTGTCAGGTTATACTCTTGAACGTCAACTGGGACCTGGAGACAGAGACAAAGACTGATGAGTCCAGTGTTCAGCTCTCTTTTAGCTCCGCGTTTGGTTCGAACCATCAGCTGCTAAATGCTCCTCTACATTCTCCAGCTGCTCTCGGACTGTGTCTGTCTGACAGTGAATCACACACACACACACACACACACACACACACACACATTAACTAACCACAGATGCTCAACTGTCCCACTGTTATTACAGACATGTGAACGCCCCACAGTCCACAGACACATGAACACACCACAGACAGAGCTTTAGTGTACGTGCAGACATGTACAGAGGGCGGATGTGTTCACCTTGGCAGTGTAGCTGATCTGAGGGTTGTCGATGTGCACGGTGGCGCTGGTCCATCGGGGCAGAGGTAGGGGGACGTCCTGCTGGTTCTGACCCACAGACAAAGTTCCTCCACTGGGATACAACCTCCACTCCAACACAACCGACTGGGCATGAACCACCTGCAGCAAATGACAGGAAATTAGTGAATCTCCACCATTTAAAAATCAGAAAAGAATCTGATCTAGCAACAGTGAAAAATATATATTTATATTTTTATAGCAGATGTTCCTTATAATAAAATACAAAAATACATCATAAAAGTTGAAAAATACACATAAAAAGACAACACAGGAACCTTTGCCAGCACCACCAGAGAAGCTGCAGACGAGTTCCCCAGCCACGACTGCTCTCTGCTGGCATCACCATCCCGTCGGGTCCCCCCGCGGGACCACCATCCCCCAAACCCCTGAGAGTCCACAAACACCGAGACGCTCTTTGTGTCTACTCCCTCCGCGTTCCATGCTACACAGGTGTACACACCTGAAGAGATAAATGGGGGGGGGGGGATTCTTGATGAAAACAGTGGACTAGCTGGACCTGGTCTCTCTCAGCATATGAAACCAACTTACCTGCGTCTGACGGCTCTGCGTGTTCGATCACCAGCGCCCCGGGGTCCGACATGCGATGCTTCTTCTTCTTTTTCTTCTTTTCACTCAAGCCACGCCCCTCCTCTGATATGATTGGTGCAGCCACCGCCTCTGAGCTCACCTGAGCATATAAGGAAAAGAGGTGAATGTGATTATAAGATACATACATTGTTACAGAGGAGGTTTTCATTCCTGTCCCTTTGTCTGTTTGTTTTTTTGTCAGCAGGATTACACAAAAACTACTGAACTGATTTCCATGAAACTTGATGGAAGGATGGAACATGGGTCAAGAAAGAGGCCATTCAATTTGGCCGTGGATCTGGAAAAGGGGGCGGATCTGGTAATTTTTTTATCACTTGCTTTAACATTGTGTAATTGATTGCTTGATTGAATTTAAGGGGGAGTGTTGGGCCTTGGTGGAGGTATGCGCTCTACTGAATGACATTCTAGTTGGTGCTGTTGGGTTGCCATGTCAGATTTTGTGTTGGCGTATGATGGTTGTCAGATTATTTATAATCAATAAATACACATTTAATCTTCAAGTCAGGAAACCTTCTGATTCCTCACGAGAAGTTAGAATCCATCTCTCCAGGCTCCAAGTTTGTCACCTGTGTCTCAGGTGTGACAACAGCCAGAACAGCCTTTTCGTTAACAATAATTGCAGCTCTGAAAAATGTTAGTATGGAAGCTTCTTCTTAGTTTTTTTTAACTTTTATTAAACAGTTTCCAACAAAGCCTAGGAATAAACACACACACACACACACACACACACACACACTTCTTTGTGACCCCACCCACCTTGTCTCCAGTGGGTGTTACCCAGTAGAACTGGGGGGCAGGGTCAGCATCTGCCCAGCACTCCAGTGTGATTGGCTGCACACTGCTGACGTTCATGGTCGGTGGGAAGGAATGAGGAGAGATGTGAGGCAGACAGCTGTTGGCCCCGCCCCCACCCCACCCGACCGCCACCACCTCCTGCAGCTCCCGACCTATCAGGTGAGGTGGGGAGGAGCAGAGGGTAATGGAAGAATCCAGCAGCCTGAGATGTGTTTGGTTGCCGAGATGAGGCCCCCAGGAGGAGAGACAGTCACATCGCAGCGGGTTAGAGTGAACGGACAACTCCTCCAAGGAGGGGAGGGAGGAGAGGAGGTCTCCGGAGAGGAGGCTGAGCTGGTTGTTGTGGAGAAGGAGAGTCCGGAGGGACAAAAGGTCACTGAGCAGGAGAACAGACAAGGAAAGGACAAGTAGAAAAGGAATGAGACAGAGAGAAGAGGAGCAGCAGAAGGAGAAGAAAGAGAGAGAGGTAAATGAGAAGAAATCAGATTTGCTCATATGTGAAATTTGGAGGAAACTTAAAAAAAAATTAAAATTGTGAGAGAGTTGAATAAAAGAAATGTGACAGTGTTCACCTGAAGGCCTGTGAGTCGATGTAGGACAGGCGTGGGTTGTTGCAGAGCTCCAGTTTGGCAATTTCTGGAAGGTTCTGGAAAGCTGCTCGCTCCACCATCAGCAGCTCATCCATGTTGTTCAGACTGAAGTCAAACACGATCAACACTTACTCTAATACACAACCCGAGGAAACTGTACATATTATACGACGGATAGCACCACTTCACCGTCAAACGGGAGGACCTCCACAAACAGCCGTACATTCCCAGTTTGCTGAGATGACAATGGACGGTGAACAACAAACATCCCTCCTCACAGACTGATTGTAAACCTCAGTCAAACTCAGAGATATACTTGCTTTTTAGCTACGCATTCGCATAGACAATCACAGGAACATGCTTTGCGTGGTCCTTAAAAACACAAAAACATTTGGTGAGGACGTTCCTACTTTTAGCAGTTGTGATCTTAGACTGACCTGAGCTCCTCCAGGTGCTGAAGGTTCTGGAAATCTCCCTGCTGGACTCGGCTGATTGGGTTCCTGTTCAGGTCCAGGAACTTCAGGTTAGGGAGAACGCTCAAAGCGTCCCGGGGAACAGACCTGCCAGGAGAACAACCGGTCATCAACATCACCCAGAATAGTGAGCGAACATTATAGACAAAACCAAACTCAGACACACCTGAGATGGTTGTCGTAGAAGGATAGGCTCTCCAGGTAGTCGAGGCCCAGAAAGGCGGCAGAGGGGACAGAGGCCAGGCCCATCCCAGCTAGCACCAGGCTGTGGAGGCGGGACAGAGGCAGAAAATTCTTCTCCTCCAGACCCAGGATAGGGTTCTCCCCGATCATCAGGATCTCCAGCGACGGCAGGGATTCAAACCAGCGACTGTCAATGGCCACCAGCCGGTTGGAGTTCAGGTGGAGCCTGCAGGACCGAGCAGAGGCAGAAAAATGACCAAGATGGAATGGACATACATGTTTTAAAAAATCTGACAAGCTCAGACAAGCTTAGAAGACGAAGAAGAGGTGGCGGTTACCGCAGCAGGTTGGTGAGGCCGGCGAAGGCTTTGGGTCCGATGGAGGAGATGTGGTTGTGGTTGATGTAGAGCTCCTCCAGACTGGACAGGTTCCTTAGACTGTAGTCCACCAACTCCTCAATGTGATTCTCCTCCAGGTACAGAGTTACCAGCCGGTCCAGTGAGCAGAGACCCATTGAGCTCACCTAGATACAGTAGAGAGAGGGAAACCACTTCTTTGTGCCCGGGGGCAGTGTCAGGAAAACACAAACTTAAACTGTGAATGCAAAGATGGAGAAACACTAATGCATAAAATATCCCTCTGTATGTGTGTGTGTGTGTGTGTGTGTGTGTGTGTGTTACCTGTGTGAAATGGTTCTGTGATAGGTCGAGCTCTGTCAGGTTGGTCAGTCTCTGCAGTTCAGTGGTGATGGAGGAGATGTTGTTACTCTGCAGCAGCAGCACCTGTTCACAACACAAGCACAACATACTCACATCTAAAATACATTGCATCAACCATTTATAAATTTGTATCTATATTTGCCTATATTAACAGCAACATTAATAATAGCAACATTAGCAACAGTAACAACAGGGACATTAAAAAAAAGTACATTAGCAATAACAACAGAAGTAAGTAACCTTCACTGTAGCAACATTTACAATAGCAACATTAGCAATAGCGACATTCACATTGTTACTGTTACCCGTTTGTGATTTCAGTGTTACCTGTATGATGTCACTGTTACCTGTGTGTGATTTCATTGTTACCTGTATGATGTCACTGTTACCTGTGTGTCAGATGAGATGTTGACTGGTACTCTCTGCAGATGGAGTTCATTACAGTCGACCGTCCGGGCCTGGTGATACACAGACTGTGGGGTGTACCAGGGCCGCGTCTCACACACACACTGCAGAGGGCACAGCACGGCACCGTCTACAGGACACAACACACACCAAACTTCTGTTAAAAAGACTGATGATTTAAATCAAATGTCCCTCTGCTACCATTCACCATATCACTGTTCTTTACCTTGGCTGTCCCCGTCCAGTTCAGCACACAGTGATGATGTCATGAGGCAGAGGAGGAACATGAGGAGGACTGCAGGTCCCATGGTGCATTGGGCTGGGGGAAGCACGAGCTAAATAATGAGAACTTCCTTCAGATGGTCAGCAGGAGGCGAGTCTCCTCTACAGCTACAAACACAAACACACACACGCACATAAACTGACAGTGACTCTTTGGGTGAAGGACAGATAACAGATGCATTCAGACCTTTTCAACATCTGGATACAAAGAGTCTCAAAGCTCATCCAGAGGTGGTCTGAACACGCAGGTTTCAGTCTGTCAGTCTGTCTTTGAAACTGAGAGGAAGAGGAGGAGGAGGAGGAGGAGGAGGAGAGGTAACGTCAGGACAGGAAACGGGATTTTATTTTCTACTTCTGTTTGTTGCAGCAGGAGTATCCACTTTTCCAGGCTGAACAGAAACACAGCGCACTGAGTCTGATTGTTCAAACCTCTGAACCTCCTTCTTCTTGTTAACGACAAACTGGAGGAGGGTCCACCTCGCTGCTCTAACATCTGAGCCGCCCCCCCCACAGCTGCTGAACAGATGGAATATTGATGAGGTGACGTGAATAATTTAACAAGCTGCGAGTGTCCTGCTGCAGAGGACGTGATTGGAGGAGAGCAGGAGACGCTGGTTATTTACCTCTTAGCAGTCAGACACACACACACACACACACACACGTATCTTTGTGGGGACACTTACCCCGACACTTACCCCAGCCCTACCCCTGTCTCTGATGTTAAACAAAACATTTCCTTTTAGATTTTTTTGTGAAACCCCAACCTTAAAGTCCAAACTAAGCCTATAGCTTTATACGTCAGTTTTCTCTGAACGTTGTGGTGATGGTTCCTGATGCATCCTCTGAGCAGCAGACGCCACAGTGAAGGGATCAGGCTGGGGCGAGCTCGTTAGCATGCTAACTTCAGTAGAAGCTAAGAAGTGTTCATATTTATTTTAACATTTTAATGCTCAATACATTGAGAGTCAACGTCTCGCGGTCGTCACAGGAAACATGGTCGGCCTCTGATTCTGTTCCTGAGTTGTTGTTCAATAACAGCGTGATATCACAGTAAACCTTTGACCCTTTGGATAGAAAATGTCATCACATCATCATTTTATCCTTAATTCTGTCATCATTATTGTGCGTATATTTGTGTGAGAGTGAGCTCACAAAGCAAACGTCTCAAACCCAAAGTGTCTCAGTGTCACATGAAATAAAGAGAGATGTCAGGGTGAGAGGAGAGGTGGGGAGGTGAAGAACAGCAGAGATTATATAAAACAGAGTCGTTGTTACTGTGGAAACATTCTGAATGTGAACGTGACTGAGGGAAGAAACTCTGACCTACTTTAACACACCAGTTTCAGAAGAATCGTTACGCAATGACAAGGAGAGGGGACGAGAAGAGGAGAGCGCAGGGACGAGGAGACGAGGAGAAGAAACTGGTAGAGGAGAGGAGAAGTGACACGGTGAGGAGAGGAGACAAGGAGAGGAGACAATGTGAAGAAATCTGGAAGGAAAACAAAGAGACACAGGCGGTGGGGTGTGCCAGGGCCGCGTCTCTCTCACACACACACACACACACACACACACACACACACTGCAGGGGGCACAGCACAGCAACACACACCAAACTTCTGTTAGAAAACTGATTTAAATCAAGTGTCTCTCTGCTCGTTGCACAAGGAGACAAGGAGACTTGTTTTGTCGTTTCCATGGTAACTGTATCCTGAACTTTATCTTCTGATGAAAACTGTGATCCAATCCGGAGTAAAGCTGCTGGGACAATGAGCCTGACAGACCCGAGTCAGTCACCCTGGGACATTTAGTTTCCAAACTGACACTACGGACGGGCGGAGGGATACGCTGCGGTTCATCAGAAAATAGTTCCAGCATGTAGCGGTTTTTCCTCAGTGAGCTTCACAGCTGCTGGAGAAGGATATATGTTTCCTCTGGACAGGCTAACAGTTTCCCCCTGGTTACAGTCATTGTGCTAAGCTAGGCTAAACATCCTGAGTATGATGCTGCTATTATCAATAGTTCCCACATTTATTAATCACTCACACTCACACAGTGGGACAGTGCTATGTTGTTGATATCCCGTCCATGTCCCCGGGCTCTCACCGACCCATCTCTTAAGTCAACAAGCCTCCATCATTATCATCATCATCATCATCATCATCATCATCAGCGCCGCACGGTACGGTCCGGAGCTGATGGGAGACGGACGCTCACCTTGCCTCCTCCGCCTGCTGCTCCTTCTGCCCCGTCGCTCCGAGCCGAGCCGAGACGCGGCGCAGCGGGACCACAGGACCGCGCTGACTCCGGCAGAATCCACAAAGTCAGGTTCAAGAGCGGGAGGTTCTCCGGTGGATGCTGGTTCTGTTGTTCCGGATCAGGGAGGACCGGGTCCTTTTCATCCCTCTCTCTCTCTCCTGCCCTCTGCCAGGACCGCAGCAGCTGACTCCAGATCAGCCAATGGGATTTAAAGGCCACCGGATAAAGGACCAATCACAGCTCGGATGTTGCACAGAGGCGTGTGCGCGCGTATGTGTGTGTGTGTGTGTGTGTGTGTGTGTGTTTGTGGTGGTGGGGTGGGTTAACATGACGTAATGCTCCAGATTCTTGTGATGACAGCCTCTGCTTCTTTTCTTCTTCTCTGGTGCCTCGTTTTCTGAATATGAAGAAAAGCTGAACCGATAATTATATTGCAGGAAAAGTAAAATATTTTGAAAGGGTACAAAAGTAAAAAAGGACAAAGATGATACATCAGAGCCGTGTGTGTGTGTGTCAGACAGGACGACACCATTAACAACAACAGAAGATCATCATCCTCAGTGATGTCACAGTGATCCAGTAAACACTCATGAGTCAGGGTTACTTACTGTACAAATGATGAAGTCAAGGGTGACCACCCTGACAGGACGATGAAGATAATAAGATGATGAGGAATATAGTCTATAATAATGCTGATCAAGAAAATAAGAACAACATAGGAGGAAGATGATGATGAATCATTTATCAAACATGAAGACGAGTCTAGAGCTATAGCATTAGCAGCTGTTTTCTTATCAAACAGAAACACTGAGATAATCATCAAAACAAATAAAAATAAATATCTAAATAATAAAAGCAGAATGGGGATTAAGGGAGGTGATTCAGGATAAACATCAACTGATGAACAAACACACACACACAGTGTTATTCAGTTCTACCTATTATAATTCAATGTTTGGAGTAATCACTGAAAATATACTTTACAACATGAAGACTACTCGTGTCTATGTGATGTTATTGTGTGACTGTGAGATGTGTGTTTCCCAGTGTGAACTCATGCTGAGTGAAAACAATCCTGCTGCCTCTGAAATCCAGCTTAGTTTGGATTACCACTGAAGTAAACATTAATTCCTGTCAGTTTGTGTGTGTGTGTGTGTGTGTGTTGAGGTGAGGGAAACATGATACACTTACATCACAACCACAAAAAAAGGTAAGAAGTGACATTGTCTGGATTTAATATTTTTCTCCATTTTCCCAGGGCCCTATGAATTACACACCAGGTGCACACATTTAATCAATCAATGATCCCGTCATAGGTTAGTAAGCGTGATCGCCCCCTGGTGGCTGCCTGCAGTACATGTCATAAACCCCGCCCCCTCCATGTTAGCAGATGGGACATGAACCAAACTTAAAAAATCAAGGTTCACGTTAAAACACATTTCATTTGCATTAATGAACGAGGTGAGTCAGTGACGAGTCAGAGGGTACACAACAAAATATTTTTATTATTGTACTAGCAGTGTGTGTGTGTGTGTGTGTGTGTGTGTGTGTGTGTGTGTGTGTGTGTGTAAGCGCATAGAAAACAAGTTAAATCATCTGTAGAACATTTACACCAAAGTCATGTCCATAAAAAATATCTTTCGTTTTTCCAGTAAATAACTTGAATGCGTAGAGTTCTGTCTCAGAAAAATAAAAGCAGGCCCCGCCCCTTTACATCAATAAATTCCTCGACCAATCAGAGGCGAGGAGGGGCAGGGCCGTGCTGGATCTGACAGCAACAACTGGCCACGCAAACACATGAAGAACACTGGTCTGTACAGAATATATAGATTCATATGTTCCCATTACATCTCATCTATTTACAGAAAAGGTTTTGCAGATAAAAAACACTCAATGCTTACAATTAGAAGATCGCAAGTTTCCAGAGCATTCTGTTTGACCTCATCCCGCTGCAAAGGACCATGGGAAACCCCTCTCTGTGAGTAAACTCAAGGAGTGTCTGTGACTTTAACATATTTCACTAAACGGCCAAAAGTATGTGGACGACCTGACGTATCTTAAATTAAAAGACATGTCAATCAAAATGACGTTTCCTTTCTTTTATTTTGAAGCAGATGATTGAACAGCTCCCGATTTTGACAACAGCTCTGTTTTGACCTGGTTTCACTCCGAGTGACATTCTTTCAGTTTATCGTCACTGCTTCACCCGTTTTCATAAATTCATCAAGGTCGTCCTGAACAACACTAAAACTAAGAGTCAGAGTCAGAGTGATATACTTTTTGTTCTCATTTGTCCACATACTTTTGGCCATGTGGCTCCTCTGGATTAATCATCAGAACAAACATTAACATACTGACCTGAAAAAAGGTCAAAAGTCACTGAACACATTTAGCACTGAGGTCAACTACAAGTCCCAGGGAGCATTGCTATAAAATCATTCAATCAGAGAGCTTCAACAGCTGTTAAGAGGCTGGTCCTTGTAGAGCTTGATAAATTCACAACTCTTAAACAGTTCAGGAGTTGTTGGTTTCACCAGTTACACAGCTGATCAGACAGAAAGCTCCGAAGACAGCAGACCATCAAATCACTGGGATTTACAGAGATCTACTTTTATAAATATCAGAAAAACGTTCATGAACTAAAACATTCACAGAGACTGTGACTCGGCGTCACTGTGACTCAGCGTCACTGTGAGCATTTTGGCAGCACGTCAGAACTCCACTCGTTGTAATATGTTGTAATGTGTCACACAGCATTATCCCATTGATGAATTAACATCTCCCATATGTAGGGGGAGCCAGAGTGTACCCAAGAGCAATTCTTATATTGTGTCTTTAAGAGAGAAGACAGAACAAATCTGTCCAATATTGATTCAATCTCTGGTTGTGTTGAAGGCCATGTAGATGATCAATAATCAATAACTGCACTGATTTATAAAATCACCGGACTTTTAGAAGTTTCTCTGTTTTGGTTGGATATTTAACATGAACCGATCGACTCTGATCAACAATATTTATAACAATAATGTTTTCAGTTTGTGCAGTCCTCAGTCTGATTTTATCCGCAGTCATCGTTACCTGTGAGTTAAATCCTGCTGTTCAAAGTAGCACGTTTTTTTACAGTAAAATTTCATCAACCTCTTACTGTCTGGACTTTACCCAGAATGCAACACTCGTGCTGATTTAATATAAAAACATTCTTCATGTTCTGCTGGTGAGAGAAATGTTAGCATAACGTACAATGTCTTCTATAAATGGCTTTTGTTCGTCACCGTCATGCACCATGAAAAACAACGAGTGCTTCGTTCCTCCGATGCAGCTCAGAATCTTTAAGGCTTCGTCACTCTAAGCTTTTATTCACAAAATAAAACACATCATCTCTGATAGAAAAATAGAGTCATGCTGCGAAAGAACAGTCAAACACGATGGCTTGGAGGTGCGTTCACGTCACTGCTGAGGCTGGGAAATGGCACCGTCAGGAGCTGATCTGAGGCTGTTTTTTTATTTTCATATCGATATCCCCTTTTTCCTGAACAGAGGTTTAGATGTGCGGGGGCATCTGTGAGTTAACAGTTGTTGATCACTAAAGTCTTCTTCTACCTTTGGCTAAGACATTATGATTGACAGCTGAGACTGACTGACTGATTGAGCGCCCGTATGGGCGGGACCTCAATCTACTCCAAGATCACTACTGCACCAGCTCTGGCTCCAAATCACGTCAATAGTAGAGACATTTTAGCTTCATTTTTGTACAATGGGAGGAAGTGGTCAATCTTTATTTACTATCGTCTTTGGACGTCACACATTATCCAACACAAATACTATGGGACACTTCCTCTCTGATTCCTCCAGCCCTCGGCCTATCAGATCATCAGTGATTTTGGTTCAACGTTGAAATAGTACAAGTGTAATTTACTTAGCTCTGCAGCAGCTTATAAAACTGATTCAGCTTCAGTTACACTGAATAAACTATGAAACATCCAATGTCACGTCTAAAAACACAGGGTCCAGCTTCACTCAGCTTCTGAAGGTCCATGTGTGTGTGTGTGTGTGTGTGTGTGTGTGTGTGTGTGTGTGTGTGTGTGTGTGTGTGTGTGTGTGTGTGTGTGTGTGTGTGTGTGTGTGTGTGTGTGTGTGTGTGTGTGTGTGTGTGTGTGTGTTTCTATGGCTGTGAGTTTGGTCTGTTATTTTGTCCAGTTCAAGATTAAGACCTGGTTTTAAGGATCAGGTTAGATCCATGTTCAGGTTACAGCGAGGGACATGGGAATGCATTATGTCAATAAGTGTCCTCCCAGATACATAATGACAAAAGTGTGTGTTTGTGTGTGTGTGTGTGTGATAGACAGAGAGTCCGCAGCCTTGTCGTCACACACAGAAGCATAGAAACACGTCAACAGCGTCAACAGCGTCAACACGAGGAGCTTCAGCGACAACAACAGCAGCAGCCTGCAGGCTCGGCAACAGTCAGGTCGGGTTACCATGGCAACCAGAGTTCAGCTAGCATCACAAACCACAACAACATCATCAACAACATCAACATCAACAACAACAGTCTTTTCAGAAGAACCAGTGCACGTGTCAGTTCATCCTCACTTTGGATTTTTTGAGGGAATAAAAAATTAAACTCCTTGGTTTTTAGAAAAAGCGCATCTATCTTTCTGCAGATTCCGATGTTGCCACAAGTTATGGACCATAATGCATCTGTGCCGTGGAGTGGTTAATACTCTGACAGAGCAGCTTCAATTAACTGGACGGTGACATATAGTGAGCATCATCCACTTTGGCGTCTCCAGCTCTCTGTCCACTGACATAGTCACCAGATCCGAAAAATGAAGTCAATGTGGAAGTGCCTGAAGCCTCTATTCTCTGGAATCACCAGCAGAGGACGGCTCACTGGTTGCAAAAAGAAGTCAAATGCTATAGAAGTCTATGAGAGACTGACTCTACTTTATCACTTGATTTATACAAATAGCTAATATTTTCCTGGGAAGTTTACAGTCTAAATGGCTAGTTTCGAGTCATCTTCAATACAGCATGATGTAAACATTTTTAATTGGGGTCTCATTTAGAGTAAAATAGACGATAAAGCACGGTATTGCAGTGAAGCATGGATACAGCGTAATTGACAGCTAGTAAGGTCCAATCAGTGGATTGTTGCAGACGCCCAGTGGATGAGCTCTCAGTCAGACCCACCCCCTGCTCCTACGTCTGGTTCCAAAGAACCAAGATGGCACTGGTCAAAATGCTTAACTCAAGGCTTCATAACGGTATCTCCTACCAACGGGTGACATCACGGTGGGTTGCAACTTGCTTAGAGGTCCGTTCTGTGAGGACTGTTCACTGTTGGTGTGAATACCGGGTTCACTGACGCTCTGACAAAGGCTACGCCCACAAGAAGACTTTAAAATTTTAAAACTAAAACAACCACTGGTCATGTGCTGGTTTAAACAGCAGATTGTCTTCTCTGCAGTTAGTTAGTTACAGATACTTCAAAAGAGGAAAAGCGATAGTGAAAAGTAAGAGCAGGGATTTCTTTTCTTGGAGCGACGATGGAGTAGTCGACTTGTGACAACATCGCTACAGATTTATTACGAGGCTGTGAATCCGAGGCATTCGAGAACAAGAAAACATTCATCAATCAGAGCTCCTTGAGAAAAATCTACTGTACGTCTAGAATGAACACTGAATTAAAACAATACACTAATATCAATCAGTAAATCAAACTTTTCTATTGACATTTTAAAGCCAGAGGAATGTGACTGTGTCATCAGACGTCATAAAACCCTTTATTCCAAACAAGTTTCGCACCTGAAAAGTCAAAGAATAAAACTTCTTCAAAGACTCTTTAAGAAAAAATACAATCTGTCCTGTACTGAGACTTTCATAGAGAAATAACTTGGCTGATTATAAAGCGATGAGGGTCCACCGTCATCATCATCCCAGCTCTGAGATTGGTCAGTTCAAAGTAATGCTGAGGAGTTCAGTCCAATAACAGGCCATGCATAAGTGTGGAAAGGCGTGGCCTTAAAAAAACGGCCAATAAGAGCAAAGACAAAAATCCCTTAACTGGTTTTAAAAGTCGTATGCAAACATCCTTGCTCAGTCGACAAAAAAAAGTAAAATGAATGTTTTTCTTTTCAACATTTCTCCAAGTTGTCTCATCATTCACTGAATCAGTCGGTCAGGCTGAAGAGGAACAATTGTTCACAAGGTAAAAACGATCTTTGTCCTAAAATAGGACCGTCAGTTAAAATGCTCAGAAGAAGAAATATCCCTCCTCATCGGCCACTCGTGACGCTTTTAAGTGCAGAGAAGTGTCATTTTGTTCGAGGCCATTACAATAACTGTAAAAGGGCTGAAAGAGGGAACCAGGGAGATGACACTGACACATCCTCCTGCTCTCTGCACATTTAAAACATTCTGCTGAAGGGTCGGCAGAAGAGTTTGGAGATTTTGACGTTCATCAAACTGGTTTCCACAGTGATTCTCCATCTGTGAACAGATCCACCAGTGAAAGGTCCTCATTAACCATCAACTTTGCTGCTCTTACCCATCATGCGATGCAGCTGAAACACTTCATGGTTCCTGTTTTGAGCGGGAGTGTTTCACAGTCAGTCCAGATCCAGTTCTCCTCTGACCTTCCAGAAGGCCAGGGGCCCGTCATGTGAGTCCTGAGCCCAGTAAGGAGCTGTGCAAGGTGGGCAGGGGGCTCAGGGTTTCTGGGGGCCCGGGGAGAGCACCACTGGGGTGGAGAGGCCGTCGACGCTTAGAGCTGGGATGTGGATCTGATTACTGCCATTGGTTGGAAACTATAAAGAAACGGAGACAAATAGATTTGTCATTTCAGTGTCCCACATAGAAGACGGTCCAACTCCTTTCACGTCAGATCACTGGAAAAATAATGGACGTACATGAATTTATTGACCTTTATAAATCACATCTCTGTCAGAACCTCTGACCTGTTTATAACAATAATTCACAGTGATGTCATACTGAACAGCAGTGTTTCCCCTAGGTTTACTGGTTTGGGGGGGGTTAGGGTTAGGGTTTGGGTTCACAAATCACGATAAGTTTCATCCAGAATCTTTCATACAGGAATTAAGAAAAAGGTGTATAAGGAAAGTGACTTGAAATGACTTCTGCTTTACATTGTGTAAAATACAAAATAAATGAATAAATAAATAAAAATCAATTTGACATTTCAGGGAGGGCGGGGGCTCCCATTGAGGGGGCGGGGCGCCCTCCCAATTCAATGGTAGGGCAAACACTGGAGCAGTGCTATGGGGCAACAGTAAACGCTCTCACTGAAGAAACCTCACACTCGAGACTATTTCTCCTGGTTCGTCAGGGCTGTGAAGACTGCAGGTCTCTTTTCCAGGTTTCAGCTATGTTCCAGGTTGTTCACTGAGTGCTTTAACTTTTTATTCTCTCTTAGTTTTCTAGACCATTTCCTGGAGTCACGTCTGTATTTAAATCTGATAAAGAGGAAAAGCGCAGTGCGAAAGTTGTTGTTTTTGAGTTTGAAAACAGAATCAATTTAAATCACAGAAACATGTGAAAACTGAAGCTCAAACAAAGAGTTTTCATCTGTAATAAGTGTGACTTGACTCATTCTTTTCTTAGTTTGGTTCCTGGATCTGTTGAAAGTAGAAAACGACCTTTAAACACGGCTGTTCAGATTGAGTTGACATAAACTGGAGTTACAGGGTTGTTTTCACTGGACAGTGAAAAATGTCTGTAGTTTTCCACTGCTCCAGAAGTAGGCGACAAAGAGCCACAACAGCAGAAACGCAAACGGAAAAACTTCAAGGAACCTCACTAATCACTGCAGGAACAAAATGAATAATAAACTGTCTCCAGTGTTTTTTATTCTGTATTTTAAAGACTAACGGGGAATCTTTTATTATCTGGATTCTACAGACTACAGAGCAGACACGTTAAACTGGAGACAACAGATGGACAAAAAACTGAGCCAGAGACCTAAAGAGACACCAATGTGTGTGTATGTGTGTGTTTGCGCGTGTCCGCTATCTCTCGCTGTGTGACCTCGAACAGGTACATACATTGCACAATTTGTTTGTTTGTGTGTACTTCTATCTTTGTGTAGTATTTTCAGTATAATTAATTTGCCAAAATGATATAAAACACACAATAAACAATATTAAAGGTGAATTTGAATGATAATAACAATAATAATTATCATCATCATCGTCGTCATCATAGGTGGAGCTGATAGCGAGTGCCCACAGATATGTTGAGCTTCAATACTGTATGTTTTGAATATGAACAGGTCATTATCATTCAAATGTTAAGGTTAGGGCAATTTTTGTCCCCACTTTCGAAATTCAAATAAAAAGTAACAGCCCTAAAACCTACAGAAATATTGTGATAATATTTTTATTGGGAATTCTTCCAGTCACGATAATCGTGTAGTGAAAGTCTTACATGGTTGTAACCATGTCGTAATTATATGCACAAATAATTTAAAAAAGACAAAAAAGACTGAATTACCTGGAAAGAGAGTTTGGCTGGGGAGCGAGGAGCGATGGGACTGAGCGTGCTCCAAAAGTGGATGGTGGAGGGGAGAGGACTGGGAGTCAACAGGACCGGAGTCTGGATAAAGAGACGCACAACAACTCATCAGAGCAGACACACAACAACAACTCATCAAAGCAGACAGACTGGATCAGCTGGAGACGTGTTTTACAAAAACGTCCTTTAACTGGGACGACCACATTAAAGTGAATTTGTTGTTGACCTCTAGTTTCCCTCTCACACAGAGATCAAAACAGTTTACCAGCGCATGGGAGGTGATGACAGTCGGAGTGAGCGTGTTGGTCGCTGATCCAGGAGCCAGCAAACTGTTTACAGCTGCATTAACCTGCAGAGGAAACACAAACAGGAAGTGATGTCACAGGCTTCACCTGGAGACACAGCGACAGCTGTTACAGCTGTGACACGGGTAAGCTTATTCAGTTTTTTAAAAAAAGAGTAACGCTGCGGTTAATGTTCATTGATGTTAAAGGTGAACTACTCCGTCTGCACACCTTATCCAGGGAGAGGCCAGGGGGGAGGGAGGGGGAGGAGGGCAGCTCCAGGCCCCGTGGCTTCTTTGGTTTTGGAGGAGCAACATCTGACCTGGAAGTCACAGGAGGGGTCACAGCTGCGGTGGGGGTCACGGGAGGGACGGAGGGATCTGACACAGAGAGAGAAAAACAGTGTTCAGTATAACAGAGAAACTTACCTGAAACCTAAACACATCCCCTGACACCTGAACTTCACATCTGCATCTAACACAAATAAAACACACACAATTGCTCTCTCTGTTCTGTTCCTGTTACCTATTAGTGTGCCTTTGTACCCCCCCTCCACTGCCTCCCCTGCAGGCTGTTGCCCTCCATCCCTGGGCTCCATGCAGGGAGGGGGCGGACTCTCCACGATGGTGGTGGTGGTGGGCTCCGAGTCACCCGAGTCACAGATCAGCTGTGGAACCTGGAGGGAGGAGCACAGACGTGTTGTGAATAAAGGAGGACGAGTTCTGTCATCTGACAACATCAACATGTAAATGAGAGAAGCAAACGTCTGACCTCCTCCATCTGTTTCTCCTCAAGAGACACCATCTCCAGCAGCTCCTCCTCTGACGGTAGGTTCTCCTCCTTGATGACAATGGGGGGAGGAGGAGGACGGGCAGGAAGAGCAACAGAGGGAGGAGCAGGAGCCATGGCAGCCTGCTGCTGCTGCTGCTGCTGCTGCTGAGGAGGTGGGTTGATGATGACAAAGACGGACTGGGGGTGAGTTTGGTGAGGAGCAGTTTGGGTGTGAGGTGGAAAGCTTGAAGGGTGGTTAGTGACTCCCCCACAGTCATCCTGCTGCAGCCCCTGAAGGCCCATTGAAACATGGGGGGGAGGGACCGGACTCACCGACCCGCCAACAGGACCCATGGGGATGAGGGGGGTGAGGGAGGACGGATCCCCAACGCTGGTGAGATAAATCTGCGGAGGGTCGCTCAGGGGAGCAGGAGGATTCTGGGAAAGAAGTAAAGTGAGAAATATGACACATGACGCGATGTCTGACCTGAAGGTGGTGCCAGAGGAAAGGTCGTTAAAATCTGAAGGGTTCATCCTCTGGAGAGCCGCAAGAGCAAAGAATGACCCATCAGGGGACAGATTCCGGTACCAACCTGTGATTGGCTGGTGGCGTTGGTTGGTATCTGAGGACTGAGCGCCGGAGTCGGACATGGAGACGACTGAGTGACGATCACCTGGAGAGCAGACTCAACAGCTCCACCTACTGACGAAGATTTAGACTCTGACAATACACAAACCTGCGCAGAAGGAGGGGGGGGTGATGACTTGAAACAATCTGACAATTTTTAATCTGCTATGTGAAGAACCAGGAACTAATCTGAGTTCAGCTGTGTTATCATTATCAACATCATTATCACTATTATGTAATCATATATCAATTATTATTTGTAATTATCCCTCACTATCTAAAACGTCTTCACTTCTCTTTGTCCAGCTGTCTTTAATCTATTTCACGTTTCCTTGATTTTCTAAAAGAACATTTTAATTTAGCAGAAGTTGGGATCCGTCTATATCTGATTGGTTCATCCTTCTCTGACGTCATCAATCATGTGATCAGTTGAAACTTTATCACCTTGCTCACCTCTCTAGGCATGCGATCGACCTTGGCCGTGGGATCCTGTTGCAGCAGGAGCTCTGTTTTGATTGGTCGTGGGTTGGGCGAGGCCTGCAGTGATTGGATAGTGAAGGTGGAGTAGAGACCCGACTTCATGTAGTCGTTTCTGGAGCTTTTCTGGGAGCTGCTAGGTGACGAGCGCTGCGATCAATACAGAAACTGATCAGTCAATAAAATCTTGTTACAATAATATCACCGTATCCACATTCAGCAGACAGTGCACCTGGGGCAAGCCCTTGGACGGACAGGGTGATGTCACGCCCCCGAGGCCTCTTGATTGGTTGGTCGGGTCGGTGTCGTCCCTCCTGATGCCCTCCTCTCCGTTTCGTACCCCCTCTGGCAGCGAGGGGTCAGGCTGACTGACAAACCTGTAGACAAACTTCTGGCCGCTCACCTTCTTTATGATGTTCTGAAAGACCACAACAACACAAAAACACAAACTGCATCAACTAAAAACTGAAAGAGACATGTTTATTAATGATTGATGCATCAGAGCCGTTCATGCTGTGCTTGTTCTGGTGTAGTATCCTTAGTACTATCAGGAGTAGTACCTTGTCATAGTAGTATCTTAGTGCTCGGCTCAGCTTGTCGTAGTTCATGTTGTGCTTGTTCTTGCGGAGACCCCACAGTCGTGCAACCTCTTCGGCGTCCAGCAGCTTGAACTCTCCGTCCTCACCTGTCCAGGAGATCAGGTGACGCTGCCGCTGGTCGTCCAGCAGGTGGAGCAGGAACTGCCACAGCGTGATGGACGGGTCCATGGCTGAGAGAGAGAGAGAGAGAGAGAGAGAGAGAGAGAGAGAGAGAGAGAGAGAGAGAGAGAGAGAGAGAGAGAGAGAGAGAGAGAGAGAGAGAGAGATGGGGGAGAGTGGGTGGGATAATTTGATAATTTTCAACACCAGTTCCGAAACAATGACAGTTTCAACATCAATAACAAATATGCTCAATCCTGTCCTGTCTGTGGTACGACAGTCTAAATGGATGGAGACACGGAAGGAGAAAGTGAGACAGGTGGACAAACAGGAAGAAGAGACATGTGTATTAAAGTGAATGAGCAGTGAGCCTCTCACTGGAGAAGCTCGACATTAAACTGATCACAGACAGACATGCGAATCAACCTCATTACCATTGACTGACCTCTTACATAACTAACCTATCAAACACATTAGAAACCATTGCCATGGTGAAAGACCTTTCATCAATGGTAACCAGGGGAGAAGGAGAGCGGACAAGAGAGAGAGAGACAAACAACTTTGTCCTGCAGGAGGTCGACTCACATTAAACACCCCCCCTCCTCTGTGTGGATCTACGCCAAAATCAAATGGGTTCTTTCTTGGCCATTGTCCCATCCGCCCACCAAAGCTCTTATGCCTGTTTCACTGGCTTTTTAACAGGGAGGGGTCCCAGACCACGGCCATCTGAGGGTCACACTGGGTCAATCAGAATGAACAAACATGTAGTACGTGTGGTGTGCACAGAATAGAACAGTTTCCAACTGTAAACATGAATGAAGAACATCATGTTGGAGGATGTCCAGAATCTTCCTGGTAGACCTGAGCTCCAGCAGCTCCTCTGGACAGACAAGTTTCCTGACCGTGTCCTGTTCCTCTGTCGTTCCTCTGGTTCCTGTCTTCAGTCAGAAGACGGACACAAGCGTGTCCTAGAACACACCCCTGTACCGGTCGTACTTTTGTTAGGGCTCCCTGTGTTTACTCTCTTAACAAACACTGTTTCACACTCACATCACAGTGCGTCAGTGTTGCCATGACAGCATGTGAATTTGACATCACTCGCTCAAAATGGTCTCCATGACAACAGACAACACCACATCTGGCACTGACATCACTGACATCCTTCGGTGTTGGAGGGAAACTGTGTTTTTTTTATTTTTCATTATTTCATTATTTTTAAACCTTAAATTGTTATAAATTACTTGAAAGTGAGACTACACTTTTGGAAAGCGGAAGTAGCATATTCCAAATTTTGCAAATGAATCTCGCAAGCAATAGAAGAGACATTTGCTCAATTGAATACACTCAGGGTTTTTCTCTTCTCCAGATTCACCTGGTCTTGTGGCGTGAGCAGCAGCTTATGGGGACCAATGTCAGTTAAACAATATTGGCCCAGAAATAAGAGGATTTTCTTCTGGCACTGAGGTTTTAAAATTTGGCAAGCAGGACTAAACTACAATGTCCCTCAATAGAGCTCATGCCTCCGCCAAGGCCCAACAGCCTGTCCCCCTAAATTCAATCAAGCTGCAAATTGCACACATTCATAATCAGTCCCCTACATACGCCTGATTTGTTTTTCATCAAGATCCATAAATTACTCCCTGGGAAATGTGTGAAAATGTCAAAATAACACCAAACATCTCACAATGTTTTCACCCTTTTGTCCGGATTCGAGCCAAAATCCAGGATATCTGCCTTTCAGTATCATCGTTTATCTTTGCCGTACATGAAAACTTTTGTTTTACTGAATAAACAATGTGGAAAAATTTGTGATTTATGTTATCAATTTTACTTACAATATCAATTCAAGTTCTGTAGGTTTGGTGGTATTTGTTGTTTTCTTTTGATTTACAGTTATTTCTAATACAATGTGGACTGGTCTCAACATCTCACCACATTCCTCTCATGGCTGTGAACTTCGCTCAGTGTGAGTGACAGTTTAGTGTCGAACAGCTCCCAACGTGCAGGTCTCTGCACGCTGCAGACAGCAGGATGCATGACAGAACCTGAACACACACACACACACACACAGATGCAGGCCTCAGCAGCTGCCACACACCTGTTGTCCCCGAAAACTCCGCATGTAAACACAACAGGAAGAGTCTCCCTCTTACCGTTTATCAGCGGATTTGAATCCATCTTCAGCTGAACGTCCCGCCTCGTTCTTCTGTCTTCCTGCAGCCTCACGCCTCCCCCATGCTGCCCCTGCTGCTGTAATGTCCGTGTGTCTGTCTGACTGTCTGTGTCGGTGTGTGCGTGTTGTCGGAAGCAGGGTACAGCTGTCAGAGTCGCGCCGATCGGTGGTAATCGTGCAGCCGCTCCTCTCTGGACCTGCCGCCGTGATGTAACCGCTCGGAGCTGCCGCTGCCGGGCCCCTCCATGCTAGGGACACCGAGCTCGGCAGAAAGTTATCCCAGCCCCAGAAAACAAACCCGACCAACCGACACACACTGACGCTCCCGACACGGTTAACTGTAGTTTGTACAGCACACGAATCGGTGTCGACACCGTCTCGACCCGCGTGTCCCGACTAACACGTGTGTCGAGTCGGTGGATAGAACCAGCGGCGGTGTTCTTCTCTCATCGCCTCACCTCCGCTGTCAGAGCCTGGATCCGTCCACGGCGCCGCTGGGAGCTAACTAGCTGGCTAACTAGCTGCGACGCTTCCGCCACCAGGCTGCGTTTAAAACCCGGCACACTCGTCTTATTTGAATACTCCAAGTGGACACAGAAGCGGCCGATTTAACGGCAAGCTGTCGCTGAATTTCCCACCAAGTTTCTCCAAAGTTGCGGGTTTTCAGGGGCTGGAGTTGTTAGCCTAGCGTGCTAACCAGCTAGCCTAGCGTGCTAACCAGCTAGCCTAGCCCCCTCCCGTGCTCACTGTTGCGGGTGCGTCAGCCCCCGGATCTCGCCGTTGCGGAGCGGAGCCTCGGGCTTCCGACACCGTGGCAAATAAGTTTGTAAAACCCTCCCGGTGGCTTTTTTGTTTGTGAGCGGGGAGAAGCGTCCTCCCGCAGAAACTAACTTCATCACTCAGGTGTTTTCATGGTCTCTTCCTGTTTGGACTGACGCCCCCTCACTCCGCCACCGCCGTCAGGTTATCGGCTGCTAACACTCTTACACTTCCGGGGAATGCATTTCAACGTTAAAGTTAGTCGCGCTTGAAGTTTCAACCACTTCCGTATTTTCTCAGTGCAAGAGTGACTACGTACAGTTATTCAATACTCACAGTTTCTAGGTACCACAACTTGACTCGAGTGTTTCCTCCTTCATTCTTGTAAGTGTGATACATCCTGGTGGACCACAAGGTGAACTTGCATGGCCAAATTAAACTTTAACCATCTTTTTAATTTGAACTATGTATTGATGGAGTAATAATAAATTCTTAATAATTCTCTCGATTAATCAGTTTGTAAATCTTAAAAGAACCTTTTCCATGGCAACAGGCTCTGTGTTGTTGATGTTTTCATGACTATAACTTTATTACTCCAGAATTCAACAGATGGCGTCATATTTTTCAATGCATCACATCTGCTGAACACCTGTTTACTCTGTATTGAACACAGAACACATGTTCAAAAGTATATGGACAGCTGCCACAGCCACCATTCTTCTGGTCCGAGCCCCCGGAGGCTCCACTTCCACCTCAGTTACGATCACAGATTCACTGGGGTTAAAATGTCCTCCTGAACCATGAACTGTGACAACTTTACAACCCCCCCCCCCATTAAAACTGTTGATGTGTTGTATTAAACGTCCCTGTTGAACCCTGGCGCTGTGCAGTGGTCAGTTCAAGAATGTAAACATTCCTCCTGAATTGTCCTCGGCTCATCCTTCAGTTGACAAGCACATCTAGAAAACTTCTCCTCTTCTGCTGTCTGGCAGGTCACCCAGTCCCTGCAGCTCCCGCAGACCCTGAAGACGAAGAAGAGATAATCTGATTCGTCACATCAAACAAGACCCAGTCTATAGTCTGCCAAGATTCAAAGCCTATATTTCTTCTTGGTTCATTAATCATTTATCAATATTATCAATACTGACTAATTACAGCGTGAGATTAAAAGTTAAAAGTTGATTGAAAAGTGAATAGGGATTCGATCAATAACGCAAATAACTTGTAGATGCAGCTCTGAATCATAACTGATAACTGATGATCAATAAAAAAAGGCTATTGAGAAACTTCTCAGCAGTGCCTGTACCTCTAGCACCATGCGGATGTTGGCTTTTATTTTGGAAGAGTCTTTAGTGAGCTGCTCCGTAAAGCTGAAACACATAAGATTAGCATGGTTAGTATCTCTCAGTCATAGCAATGGACATAGCTAATTGTCGAGCTAACACAAACTATCTGTGACTTTAACTGTTGATGTCTACACATTCCTTATGTTTGTTCAAACTCATAGAACTTTATTTAAACTCTGGTCTGCAGATATAAAACCTCATGAGGAGAGCTAATAATGACATGTGTCCTATTTGATACGTCTTGAATTCAGACACATGACAGATGATGAACTGACTCTGTGAGCTGAGTCGTCTTCTTGTCGATGAATCTCAGAGCTTCGTCGTGATTCATCTCCACGAAGAAACCGTAACCCACCGCCACGAAGATCATGGACGAGTCCTCCCTGACAGTGACAGACAAAGAGGACGGGGTTGAAAGACATCTTGGAGAAAAGTCAAAAAACATAGAAAGTTAGGGCTAATCACATGTCAGATCTGTTTGATCCATTGTGTTTACGTCTGTCTGGTAAAAACATAAAGCTATGGAGGGAACTGGTAGCACTAAATGTGCATCATACCCCCACGGCAGAGTCAACACTTTATATACAGTGTACGGCTGCTTCAAACAGGGCAGAGAAATGTGTACTTCTCCTGATTTTGTGCTTTTTTTTTTGCAAAAAGGGCATATGGCATCAATACAATGAAGACAAAGGTACTGATACATGTGTAGTCGTGGTGATGTCCCAGTGATGAGTTCTGTGATTTGCGATTGATCAGCTGTCTATCAGACAGATTGAGCAAGTTATCAGCAGCTTACACTTCAGCCTGGACAAAGAAGTTACAGCCAAGATCAACATCTGTCTTCAGCCGCTGAGAGCCCGCCTCCTGCAGGGGGACACACACAGTGACATCACGGTGACATCACTCTGACTCTGACGCAGCTCACGAACAAACTACATGTGATTTTCATATATGATGTATAAAACATTCACGCACACACAAGTCTAAAGAGGAGAAAAAAAATCTGAAAATCAATTGATCATTTTGAAAATCAATTCATGGTTTGATTTGTTTCTAGAGGTGTGTGTGTGTGTGTGTGTGTATACCTGCAGACTGTGGATTGTGTTCTTCAGTTGCAGATACTGACTGATCTTCTCATAAACCTCGTCTCTCTGCTCCAACACCTTCCTGCAGAACACAAAACACACACACACACGTGTCAAGCCTTTTTACTTTTTTTAATAAAAACATTGTTTTCTATAAGACACATAATTCCACTGTTCACGATCACGATCAATATTATCTTATTAGTTCCTGTTATCTTACTGAGAGACTGCAGCTCTCTGATCTACTGCAATCAAAAACATTTTTAAAGGGTCCCCTCTTGAATCAGACAAAGATGAAGACGTGAGGCTGACGTGTTGTTCCTTACTGTAAATCTCTCCTCAGAACCTCGTGAATGAAGTTTTCATACTGAACCACCTTCTGCTCCACGCTAGCGTTAGCGTTAGCATCAGTGGGCAGAGACATCGTCACAGTTTTCTCTTTTAAAAAAACACCATCGGTGATGAGGACGAGCCAGGCGGCTTGGAACCTGCAGCCACTCTCTCCACTGATACCGGTAACGTTTCTGATTCGGTACTGATACACGCACGGTCCCGTGAGCGGACGGAAGTCATATGTAAATAAATACCCGTGCACCGGAAGTGGAGTCTCTGTGACCGTAGAAAGTGCGCATGCTCTTCCTGTGCCGTCCCCATCCTTGAAAAGCATTGAAATTATTTACAAATTTGCAATGTATAAGCTCATTAGATCGAAAACAATTTACTGACAGATGGGACTGTTCCAGAGCCGTTTAGTCGCGACAACTCCGTTCACTCCAAGGGACCTTTTTTCTTTCTAGCAAAGGCGGATCATGGAGCCTCTCAATAGTTCCCGGAAGTGAGCAACAGCGCATTAGAGTAGCAGCAGAATGGATCAATATAATATTATCAGCACATCCGAATCAAATCAAGATGCATTTAGACATACATAAAGCATTTTAGAAAAAAAATATTTTACTTGAAAAAAATGTATTGATTAACTACATAGAGTGACTAAATAGGCATGTTGGTCTTCTATATTGTAAATCGATACATTTATTGACTTCTTATTACCAAAAATCGCAGTTCTGTCGCTCTGAATAAAGGATTCTAATTGCGCGCCAAGAACTTCCGGGAACTATCCGAAGTCTACATGAGTCACGTGACGAGAAGGCATTTTGGACATCCGTTATCACGACTCTCATTAAACGGCTCTTGACTTTTCCATCTACTCCGGTTCTGAAGCTTGAGCGGTATCACTGTAAACAAACATGGCAGACCGTTGACACCTCTGAAGCTAACGGTAGCTTGTTTAACATACACGACGTTTGTTTAAAACCGTGCAGCGCGGGGACAAGTTATCTGCGCATGTTACCTTCCTGATTGAATGCACCCGAATCGGAAGTGTTCGCTTCCTCAGCTTTTAGCTTAGCCAGCAGGTTACCAAGGAAACGCCAAGCAACAGTACGGTGTTTTATTTTCTAGAAGCAGATCTCTCTTTGAGACTCGATGTTTCTTGTTGTTTCGTGAGCCGATTCAAAGCCCACACTGGTCTTATTTTGATCGTTTTTAGTAACGTTGGGTTAACGGATGTGTCGTGAGTCGGGAGGAAACGCGTCGTTAAATTAGTAGATTTGTGATCTGAGTTCCGTGTCGATCTGCTTTTCGGCTCCAGCTCGTCAACTGGAGACCCGCCAAAACACACCCAACAATTAACTTCTCATGTCACAGACTGTTTCTACTGTAACCGTCCATTTTCTTGAGCACATCAACAGATGTAATAAAAAAATCTCAGAGAAACCGAATAATTAAGGAACAAAAGGACCTGCTGTCTCCTGCAGAAATAAATGAATGTTACAAGTGGGAGCTAATCAGCGAATATTTGATGGAATACAGAGCAGGGCTCTGAGCCTCTTTAGACCTGGACCCAGTGTGATGCAGTGACTGGGACATGGAGCAGTACAGTATTCTCGGTCGAATTGGAGAAGGAGCCCACGGCATCGTGTTCAAGGCCAAACACATCGAGGTAAAAACAGAAATGCAACTGAATGTGACCAATCAGACCTCACCCCTAAAGTTCAGAAACGCAGGAAGAAGGGCTGTGTCAGAGGTCAACAGAGAGAGAGCAGCACAGAGCTTTGTCTGATCCACTGAACCTGTGAAGTCATTCATTCTGATAACTGCTACACATACCTGGTCACTACAAATGTTTCAATAAAGCAATGAGTCAATCACTGTATTGATTGTGATGTGTGTTCTGTCAGACTGGAGAAACAGTTGCTCTGAAGAAAGTGGCTCTGAGGAGGCTGGAGGACGGCATCCCAAACCAGGCTCTGAGGGAGATCAAGGCCCTGCAGGAGATTGAAGACAATCAGCACGTGAGTGCGAGAGAGTATCAGGTTGAGGTCAGGGGTAAACAGTGCACTCCCTTCTTCTCCTCTTCCTCCTTGTCAGGTGGTGAAGCTGAAGGATGTCTTCCCTCACGGTACGGGCTTCGTCCTGGTGTTCGACTTCATGCTCTCCGACCTGTCTGAGGTCATCAGAAACTCCCAGCGACCTCTGAGTCCGGCTCAGGTCAAAGGTTACATGATGATGCTGCTAAAGGGCGTCGCCTTCCTGCATCACAACAACATTATGCACCGGGTCAGAATCTTGGTTTGTTCCAATGACTGTATATAAAAGATGGATGACATAACAGCTTCAAAAAGTAAAGCTAAATCATTATGATCATCACCTGGTGCCAGACTTAAGTATAAGTTATAACCCCTCCCCATTTCTTTGTTCAGGGGATTGAGCGTTTGGGAAGGGAGTTTCTGTTCCTTTAGCCCTTAAGCTTAAACGCCCTGCTGTGTGTGTGTGTGTGTGTGTGTGTGTAGGACCTGAAGCCAGCGAACCTTCTCATCAGCTCCTCAGGTCACCTGAAGATCGCAGACTTTGGTCTAGCCCGACTGTTTAGTGAGCAGGGAGAGAGGCTATACAGCCATCAGGTGGCCACCAGGTAACACGCACACAAACGTCTGGTGTTGTCATATGGACAAAACTTGATGTAGTGAAGCAGCGTGGGATCATTGGAGTTGTTGAGGTTATTACAGTCATTTTCTCCTAGTTTGGGATTCCCTCAGTGTTCATGGTTCAAGTGGTGAATTCTCCTCAGAGGTCTCCTCCTCTCCAAAACACACATAGCTGCTGATTCAATCCAGTTAAACAGTGAAAAAAGCAGCTCCACATTAAAAATCTGTGTTTTTCTGACACACAACGTCTCTGAGCGGCTGTGAGCCGAGCTGCTGCCAACCTTTGCTCAGCGTGTTTCTCTCTCTCTCTCTCTGTGTGTGTGTGTGTGTGTGTGTTCAGGTGGTACAGAGCTCCTGAGCTGCTATATGGAGCCAGAAAGTACGACGAGGGAGTCGACCTATGGTGAGAAAACAACAACTGCTTCTCAACACTCAAGGTCTCTCACACACAGGTGCCATTCATCATGGTTACGCATGTCATTTACACACTTTTCCAGGTGTTTGTTGAATCTGTAATTTTGTGTTTGTACGAACTCACTGTGTCAACAAATGTAAGATAAGTGTAAGTGTAAGATAAAAATACCAACAAGTTAACTGGAGTTCTCCTTTCAATAAGTGAATAAATACATATATGAATAAATAATAATGTGCAGTTCTCAGAGCTGCGCAGCAGGGGGCAGTGTGAATCCACAAGGAGCAGCAGGTTTTTCTTTACCTCTGAGAGTCAACGAAGCAAAACCTCTGAGGATATGTCGGTCACTGTGAGGACACTGTTCATGTGTGTTTCAGGGCGGTGGGCTGTATTTTTGGGGAGCTACTGAACTCTTCTCCTCTGTTTCCTGGAGAGAATGACATCGAACAGCTGTGCTGCGTCCTCAGAGTGCTGGGAACACCAACACAGGACAGCTGGCCAGTAAGAGACAACATTCACTCACCCCCGTTGGCTGATTTAAAATATATCAAGATCTGACTTTACAACAGAAATGGTCCTCCATTACGTTGATACTTTAGCTTACTGTGATGTAACTTCTCAGAGTATTTTCAAATGCTTCATATATTTAAAATCTGAACAACTGAAGCTAAATGGTTATGTCATGTTTTTTTCCTTCAATCTTTCTAAATAAACACATAACACATTTTGATCCAAAAGATTTCTAAATATAGAAACAGGCATACAATATTTTGTCTATGAGTTATTTGAGCTATGTACATAAACTAACGTCATTACAGTTTTTGTTTTACATTAGCAGATGTATTTGTGAGCGATGTGAAAGAGTGAGTTAATGCTCCCGCTTTTTGTGTCTCTCCAGGAAATCGTGGAGTTACCTGATTACAATAAAATCACCTTCAAGGAAAATCCAGCGATCCCATTGGAGGAGATCGTCCCTGACACGTCCCCTCAGGCCGTCGACCTGCTCTACAAATTCCTGGTGTATCCGTCCAAACAGCGCTGCTCAGCCAGACAGGTAGGAAACATGAAGTGGACTTCAAGTGTGTCTAAAAAGGGATTTTTCTTTTGTTTGACTGTGAATCAACTGGAGTGTTGAGCCTGTGCACAGTCTGGACTGAAATCAACCCTCACACCTGGCTGATTTATTGATGAATTGCTTGATGTATTGAACGATTTACTGATGACGCTCCACCTGTGCTCCCTCTTCCTCTATGCAGGCTCTCCTTCATCCCTACTTCTTCTCCTCTCCTCTTCCTGCTCACCACTCGGAGCTTCCAATTCCACAGAGGGGGGGCCGACCCCCCCGCCAGCACCTGCAGGCCCCGCCCACTGACTTTTCAGTGGATCTGCCCCTGCAGAACAGTGTGGTAGACCCTGAGCTGCTGCAAGGATACGCTTCCTGCCTCTGAACAAACAAAAATAATCTGATGTACATATTTTATTTATCTGATGATTTTGTTTACTGTGAAGTCAAATCATCTTGATGTCTGTTAAAATAATTGATAATTATTATTGTCCTTTTATATCAAACTTTAAAAAGTGTTAATTAAAAAAGTGAATCAGTTCATTTTAAATCATGTGTCCAATGTGTCACACAGTAAAGAAACCAGGCACAAACTCTGTCGCCTCCCACACTTCCTGCTCCTCCTCCTCACCTAAGACCAACAGTCAGACTCAAGAGTCACGATGACTCTGAGCAGCTCTTCATTCTCTGTGAGTAGCATTATCATCATCAATATCATCTTCATCACTTACAACAAGCTGCTGGTCTGGTTTGTAAAATGTTTTTCTGACTCTTTCTGATCTCAACAGTTTTGTTTGCTTTTCAAACTGCGTTGACTTTCTGAAGATTTGCCATTCTTATCACGATTCAGTTAATTCGTGTTGCTGGTGACAGAATAAAGATCCTATGAGTAGACCGAGCTCACAGTCTGTTTCTCATTCTCACTCCCTTTTTCCTCCGATGGAGTCAGACTGTTCGCAGACAGCCAAGAGTTTGCTGATAAGACAAGTTGATCTGAAACATTACGGTTCAACATTAATGTCAGGGTCACGACGTCACATGACTTCAAACTGCTGCTGAACCTCCGTCACAGTGAAATGCATGACCTCCGATTCATTTAGTTTCCGTCTATTTACTTTAACATTATTTTCCTGCATACCAGCCTGGACAGTTTTATAATGATAATAACAATAATAGTAATGATACAGAATTTTTCTTGACACTGCGGAGACTTAATTTTTTACAAAAGCAAAGTGAGAACATGTGAGCTCAGTGTGAGACTCTGCAGGGTTGATGACATCACTTCTAATGGACAAGCATCAATATCCTCAGTGATTGGCTGATGAGAGATGGTGAAAACACACAAGCAACTTCCTGCAGTAATAATTAAAATAATAAAATTCAGGCCTAAATATGAATCAGAGTATTTCTTATTCCATTCACCAGCTTGTCTTGCTCCTAGCATTATATCATTTGTTTTTGTGTAGTCCGTCTGATAAACAAAAATAAAGACTGGGGTGAAAACATAACTTCTTTGGCTGAGTTAATAATACGTTCAGTTTTCTTCTTGCAGGTTGGACCCGCCCCTTCACATGCCCTGTACAACAATCTGTACAACAATCTGCATCAGGTACTACAAAGGTATTACAACCCGCACCAGGTACTACAGACCTGAGACTTCCTGCGTGTTTCAGGTCAACAGGCCGTGGACGCTGAAGAAAGAAGGAATCCAAACCAGAAACCGCAAAGTGACCAATAAGAAAAGAAGAGAGGGGCTGCCAATCAGAGCCTGAGCAGCCCGGCCTAGTTAAGTCCTCGTCCTTCTGTGGCCTCTTCTCACTCCTTCACACAGCTTCTCCTTGAGCACCTTTTCTTGATCCATCTTTGTGGATATTTGACAGGTTTTCTCATTTCATAGTAGACCAAACATTTTCTAATTTTTATTTATTTTAGAGCATTCAGTGTATTTTTGTGAAACCTCTGATGCACAAATGTTGAACGCAACATATATAATATGTGAACTGAGGATATAGATTTTAGTGGTGGTAGTAGTGCACTAGATATGTCTCAAAATAATCTCAGAATCTTTGACTGTCCCAATTCAATTTCCTGGCTGTTGTGTAAAAGTTTCCAAATATCATACAATATGCTTTTGACCATAACAAAATCACAAATATTGTGCCTCTGCATTTGATATGACTCTGACTGACTTCCAGCCGTTCTATAGTAAACTAATATACAAACATTTCCATTACATAAATCTGAACTCTGGATCAAACTAGGTTCAGACTTGTTTCATGTTGTCAACATTAGACTCAAAGATCCTCTGAGGGGATTCAATTTCTGAAAAAAAAAATCTATAAATCTGACTGAATGATTAATAAACAGCCCCCCTCAGTAAAAACCTGCTGAATAAAAGTCTGGTGAATGGAAGTGAAACTGAAGTGGAGATTTGTAATGAGAAAAAAGTGATTTAAATCGACAGACACAGTGAGGAAACACAAACTGATAAATTGTGTTTTTATTTCCACTGGACTGAAAAAGACATACATGTTTCACCTGAAGAATCTCTACTTAAGAACAAACAGTAATACTGATTATTCATGTTTTTAACGAATAGATGAAAAACGGATTGAAGATGAGACTTGAAGGACTTGAATCTGAACTAGGACAGAGATGAGACACAGACACGTCCAGTGGACATTCAAGTCTTTGACCTCATACGTTTCTGAAACAACGCTGCGATTAATGATTGATTTTATTATTACTATTGAGTAATCTGCTGAATATGAAAATGATCTGCAGATTCATCAGATGTAGCACAGAGATTAACACTATGATGAATCAATTGAGAAAATGATGGATAAATATTATAATGAAATTAATCGTGAGCTGCAGCCGTGACCTGAACTAGGACAGAGACACATCCAGTGGACATGACAGTTCATTTGGTTTTATTTGTGGAAAAGATGATTCTCGCGTCTCTGACTCTCAGGACGAAGATGAATCGTCTAGGATATAAAACCAGTGAGGACATGAGAGGCACAGACGGAGGCTCCGCTCCGAGTGGGACACTGACGTACGAGGTGGGGGATGGTGAGGCGGGGGCATCTCCGCCTGTGGCCTCAGTGTCAGTTTACAGGATGAAGGCCGAAAAACAAAATGAGGCACTTGTTATGATCCAGAGCTGCAGGACGTCGGCCATGTTTGTTGGCAACCCCTTCCTGCTCCACCGTGGCTGCTGCTATAGGAACAGGTCACCCTTCCTGATGACCGTGTTGCCATGGCGATGTTATGTTTATTGAAGCCAACGGGACCACAGCTGGACCTGACATCTGTGTGTGTGTGCGTGTGCGTGTGTATGGCTCTGTTATATCATCACAATAGTATAGTTTTGTTTTTTTTTACAAGCAAGCAGGCAAATCAAACCATCTCTGGTTCTATTTAATCTATAATAATAATAATAATATTAATCGTCATCATGTCATTGAGCATTTAAATGTTCAGCTTTATAAAAATAAAAAAATCATTCCAGAGATATTCACATGCTCAGATCTCACAGACAGAAAGTTTAGTCTCGGCGGCGTCGAGATCCAAAGTTCAGGTGTTTGCATACGATTTTAAAGTTTGAATGAAGGAGACGATGGAGACGAGCGGACCTGGAGCCTGTCTCTCAGCTCAGTCTTTCTCTCTTTTGGTAAACCAGCCTCACTGATCCTGATGAGAACCGGTTCAGTTTCGCACATCGTTAAACATCACGAGAGAGGCCAGTGATTGGTCGGCTGTGTGCAGGTGAGAAAGTGGGCGGTGTCTGAGTGTTGTGTAGGCTATAGTGGAGCTATGTCTGACGTGAGACGACTGGTCGGTGATGAAATTGGCGCAGCTGCCATTACGCTCACATCCTCTTCAGGTCAGAGAGCGGGCGAGCAGCCGCTGGTCTGACGACTCGAAGAGTGTACGACTGTTAACCCAGAATCTGTGTTTTTTTCCCTGTCAAGATCCCGTAGGAACGATGACTTAGCTCTTTGAGTAAATCTACTCTGGAGGAAGTGAACATCTGTTACCGTGGTGTTTACCGTGGTAATCTACCATCTTCATGACACCACAAAGTCTGAGTAAATCCCAAAGAGAGCTGATAACAGGTCTCAGGACCCCCTGAGGGATGATGGGTAAAACGACACTGGTGTCTTTGTTTGCAGCCATAATGTCCCTAGCCAATCAGAGGCCTCAAAACTGGCCCAACCTATCAGAAAAAACGTTCTTGTCTCCTTACTTCATATCTTCCAACCAGAATCAGAGTTGTCTGTTATCAGCCAATAAGATGCAGGAAGAGGCGGGTTTTCTCTGCGCAGGCCAATCTAAGAAAGCCCTTATAAGTAGCCAATAAAAAAAATCCAGCGAATGCAGGAAGAGATCGTCTTCAATACTGGCCAATCAGAGAGAGAGCCCGCCAAGAACCCGTGTGAGTCTTTTGGGGCTGGGTGTCAGCCAGGGCCCTGGGGCATTCCCCTGCCGCGATAACGATAACTCGCCTCTCCTCCAAAGAGATTCTTCGCTCCATCTTGCCGTGGCAATGCTGGCTGCTGATAGGCTGACTTCTGAGAAGCTGGCTCCTGATTCGCAGTCAGACTGACGCTGGCGCTCGTCGCCGTCCATTGGCATGAGAAAGGAAAATGGCACTCTCTCAGCCACACTCGAGCTCCCATAATGCTTTGTTTTTTGGGAGGCGCTGTCCTCCCTCTCCTCTTCCTCCTCATCCTCCTCTCTGGCAGCCTCTCTCTCCCTCCTCCTCCTCCTCTCCCTAGCTTCTCCTCCAGAGTTCTCCAACCTCCCCCCTGCCTCTGGCATTGACGTGGCCCAGGATTGAGCATCGTTCCTGGGTAAGCTTCGGCTCCTCCTCCCTTGCTCCCTCTGGTCGTCTCGCTTCTTCTGCCTGACAGTCTGACTTTTTCTCTTCCTCCTCTCCTCCTCTTCCTCCTTCCTTCTCCTTCTCTCCTCTTCCTCCTCTTTCTGCCTTCCCTTTTCCTCCCACCTTCTCTGCTCTTCATGTGCCTCCTCTTCCACCAGGTCCAGGTCCAGATAAGGAGGCCCTAACCCCCCTGCTCCTCCTCCTCCTCCTGATCTTTGTTTGGTTTCTCCCTCTCTCCTTCTCCTCCTCCTCTCTCCTCCTCCTTCTCCTCCTCCAGTAACACCTCCTCTCCCCTGCCGGCTGAGGGAGGCAGTTGTCATGGTTATAGCGTCTGCATCCTGCTGCGCTATGTGTGAGGAGGAAGAGGGGGAGAGGGCTCCTTCCTCAGGGCCTGGCAGACAAACAGAAACAGACAGAAATTAAACTGCAGTTCCTCTGATATCCACCAGATGATGCTGTGAGAAAACCTCCAACTTCTCTCTATGAAAAGAGATCAGCTCCCAGTGGTGGTGGTGCATTCAGCCATGCCTTATTTGCTGCCTGATGGAAACATGTTGACATAACCACAATATCTGATCATGAAAAAAGAACATGACCACTGATATTAACATGTTCATAATACATGATAATACATAATTAACATGCTGACAAGTATTAAATATATCATCAATATAATGTTTATAATGCATTAAATAATATTAATATTACATTGAATAAGTATTTGTTACATGTTAACATGTTATCCTATAATTACATGTTAATATGCATTACATAATATGAAAATAACATGAAATAACTATTTGTTACCTGTTAAAATGTTATCATATATAAACATGTTTGGGGTTATTCTATAACATTAATATATTATGTGTAATATTAACACATTTATCAGCTAATAGTAGCATGTTAATTATGCAATATAAACATATAAACATATTAGCTAATATGAGGGTGTTAATTGTGTGACATTAACATATAACTAATGAGCTGTTGCAAGAACATAAACCTGACGAGCTTCATCAACTAAAACTTGCTGACGAAAATATGATGATGAAGATGAAGATGAAGATGAAGGGATGAGAATCAGAGGAAGTGATAGTAAAGACAACAGTCAGTTACCAACCGCGAGTTCTCAGTGCGTCCAATCACGTAGAAGCACGGTTCCCCCTGTTTAGAGTTGGTCATACAGAGAGACAGGCTGGACAGCTCCACTGAGGAGGAGGAGGAGGAGGAAGAAAAAGAAGAGTAAGAGGAGGAATAAGAGGAAGATGAGGACGAGGAAAAGGAGGTAGAGGAGGAAGAAGAAGAGGAATCCAGCAGAATGACAGGAGGAAGGAAAAGAGAAAGTAGAAACAGAAAGTCGAGTGAAACAGCAGAAACCAGAGCCGTGAAGATTTTCATTCACTGAAAACCACTCGAGGTCTTCAGCAGACACAGGAACAGTCCACAAAACATCAGCCCACTGTATAAAACCACTGGGCACTGAAAAAACATCTGTACACTGTAAAAAAAAAACTTCAGTATACCTTAAAGACACAACCAATCAGTGCACTGTAAAGAAAACATCAGCCCACTGTATAAAACCCCTGTGCACTGTGAAAAAGCACCAGTGCACTATGAAAAACACATGTACACTGGAAATACTGTTAGACGTCAAAAACATTGGGATTTATATATTTACAGGTGGGGCGAAATATATACCCTGCTCATGGCTAAGTCGGCATGCAGGGTCATGATCAATGAGCAGTCTTTTTGTGGACTGTATAAGAACATGAACCGGTGGTTTAAGCTCAAACTTTACTTTAGTGATGTCAGAGCAGAGACACAAATTCTTCTTCCTGATTCACCCGACGTCGAACAAGCATCAGTGTGTCCCCTTATGTTTTGTCTCACCGTAGTCGGGAACGTATCCGTTTCCTTTCTTGAGGACGAGGTGGATTCTATGTCCTCCACGTCTGATCTGCTCCACAGCCTGACTGTGAGTCATTCCCGACGTGCTATCGCCATTTATCTCCACCAGCTGGTCGGACACCTGACAACACAGGTACGATTTCAATTAACACCACAAACCACAACATCAACACACTGTTAGTATCATCGTGTGCCAGTGGTTCCATCCTGCCACTATTTCAACACTTCCTGTAAAATAACCTGTGGTTTTGTGATTAGGTAAGACAAATCTGCTCTGCTCTGTCTGGTGTCTTATGAACCTGCGAGGTTTGGGCCCAAAACACAACATAGAAATACTGTATGAAATAACTTGACTGGACTCTGATGTTAGTCTGTATATTTCTGAGCCACATGACTCAACATCTGTGGACTGATTTTTCTTGATCTCACTGCCAGCTGTGAAATATTTAAGGCATAGCAGTAGAACCAGGCGGGATGTTGAATGTTTGATGAGTGAGAGCTGCAGACAGAAACAGAAAGAATCAGGTCTGTGACTGTTCTCCACCATCAGATTGAACAGAGGATCAAAACCAAAAGGATCGGAACCAAGATGATTGTAACCAAGACGATCCAAGCCATCCAATATATGAACATTCATGTCCTGATCAAGTTTTCTGAAGCATTGCACTCTGCTGTGTGTGTGTGTGTGTGTGTGTACCTGTATCTTGTTGCTGCGTTGGGCCGGCCCCCCGTCCATCAGTCCCAGTACATACAGTCCCATGTTGTACTCGCTGCCCCCCCTCAGAGAGAAACCGAAACCCGTCGGACCTCGTTCAAGATCCACACTGTAGAATCTGGACTCGTCCTGAGGGACGGAGACAGAGGGTACAAGTACTGGTACTACAAGTTCTACTGCTGTAAGGATTCTACCACAGTACTGTGAGGCCGAGGAAGTACAATAAATGTGAGACTGACCTTTGACCTTCTTCTGGATCCTTTCATCAGTCGGCTATCAATGTCCAATTCTGCTCCTTCTGACAGAGGGGAGGATTCTGAGGAAAGGAAGTAAGGAAATAGGGGACAAGGTAAGAACAAGCTGCAGAACATTCAGTGAAAACATTTATTGTCTTAAAGCTGCATGTGTCATGTGACTATTTTGGTCCAATCCTGATCGAGTATGATCACACCTTTGGTCAAAGTTTGGTTAGTGTGGGTGTGTGCATGCATGTATGTGTGTCGTACGGAGTCTTGGGGTGATGCTCAGTCTCAGGGTGTTGCCGGCCCTCCTCAGAATCTGGGCCAGGTCTCGGTGGGTCAGACCCGCGACAGGTCGAGCCTCCACTGCCTCCAGCTGGTCTCCGGGCTGAATCTGGCCGCTGCGAGCTGCCGGGCTGCCGCGACGCACCGTCACAAACCGGTGAGACATCTGGGAGGGGGCTGCAGATAGAGAGAGGGGAGGCGGGAATGGCTCACGTGATCAGACATCAGCTAATCAAAGTGAATCACTGAATCACTGTAACCATGCAAAGTTTGGTACGGTGACGAGATGCTGATGTTTGTTGATGTGTAGAAAGAGAGCATCACTGATGTCATGTGACTTCATGTGACCATAATCCAGTTAGAACAGCAGAACAACGTGTTCACGCTGCAGCAGGAAAAGGCTTTGTGTTGTGATTCCCACATTGTTTACTGCTCTGAGACACTTGGTGGCGCTCCAACGAGCACTTCCTGTGTTATCAGAAGTGTGGAACACTGAGCACAGAGATAAAAACAACATCAGTGGGAGCTAGTTCTTACAACACACACACACCTGATCCAAACCAGTGTGAAAATCTCAGAGAGGGAGGAAAAGTCTCAGAAAGATTTTCTGGCTCAGACCCTAATCACTGAACAAAGAGACCAGAGAGGTCACATGACCAGCCGACTGACAGACGGACACGCCCCCTGTAACCGCGAACCAATCATAACCAGTGGCTGTCTGCAGAGTTTCATGTTGAGATATTAAACAGCAAAAACTTTTAAAAAGTGTTTAGCCTCTTAAAGAGTTTGTGCTGGTCAGGAGCGGCTGTTGTTATAGTTGCTGTTGCACACACTCATGCATGCACGCACACACACACACACACACACACACACATACACACGCACACACACACACTGCAGGGAGGGTAAGATTAAGCATGTGAGCTGATAAGTAAAGAGTTGAGTCCGTGTCGAGCTTGTGGAGGAGGAACAGATACGTGTTTGAATGTTTCTGTGGTGCAGATGCATCAGGAGTAGCAGACAGAGGTTATTCACACTGATGACTCTAGAAATAGAATCCAATAAAACCTCAGTCACAGAAACCTCAGGTTCTCCTGCCTGAACGGGTCAGTGTTCCGTTTCTCTCATGATGGAGTGAGGCTAACAGTTTCCATCTGATTCCAGTCTTTGTGCTAAGCTAAGCTAACCATGTGGTGACACAGACATGTGGGACTTTGAGGACAGAACTGTTGGACTGTGTCTTAATCTGACAGACTGTGACTTGGACACTTTGTTTTTTGGGTGGTCTTGTTTTAAAATGAAACCACAGCTGGAGTCAGACGCACATCTGGATACAGCCAGAGCTCGGATACAGTGATAGTCACTGAGGCTTAATGTTACACAACACACGCGCACACACATGCACGCACAGACAAACGAACACACACACACACACACACACACACACACACACACACACACATACACATACACACACAGAGGATACTGTTTAGATGTAAGTGTTTTCTCTGATCACAAAGATAAGATAAAGATAAATCCTTTTTATCTCACACAACGGGGAAATTTGAAACCAGAAATGCTGCTGTATTTTTTCAAGTAATGTACCTATGACATGCACATGAAAGCAAATTACATAGTATAGGTCTTGTCTTTTACTGCTTTGATCCCGAAAAAAAATCTCCTGTTACCTTCTGTTACTGTGAGGGTTTTAAAAATGTAAAAATAAATCCTTAAAATAATCGGCCTTATCTCATCGTGAAAACATTTCTAATTTAAACTATTGTCTGCGGCAGAAAGTCGATTCAAAGTAAAGTAGCACTATTACTCAACATTACATATTTACTCAATGATTATTCAGTCACAGAAACTGTCCTTCGAACCTTGTCACCATGAAGCCTCAAACCAGCACCGAACATCTCTGACTAACATGAACTCTGAGGATATTTCTTATTCCTGTGAGCCACGGATTAAAAACACTTTACTAAGTAGAGCAGCAAATGTGGATTAATTCACCGCTGAAAATAGTCCCCAGCAGATGATCATTTCCTCTTGTTTGTTAAAAAATACAGTAAGCAGCTGTTTTAGGAAACAAGTCGCTGTATATAATCTACTTTTAAAACATAGTAGGAATTAATAAGGTCAAAGCCGGGAGCCACGAAACATTGCTTTTGATCAGTGTAGAATACAGAACGACGGATTGCTGTTCACTTCAAGGGTTCTGACTGTAATATAAATTATAATATCATCTGTAAATAAAATGTCAGACGTCAGATAACTGAGGTACATTCTGATGATTTAAGAGTAACGCCATCCCCAGCTCTGAACCTTACCCGACCCACTGCATCATTTAGAAAAATGCCCAAAACTGGGCGGGGTCTGAGGGGTGAGGGGGGCTGGATGTTAGAGTGACAGTGGTAACAAACATAAACAGCTGATGTTTTCATGATTTCACACTGACTGACTCTTTGACAAAGCAGTTTGTTCTCCCTCTGCTCTCACAAATGGTCAGAACATTTAGTTTATTCTTTACCCTTCCATGTTTCAACCATTTGAACGTTTCTGGTTTAAACATTGCCATCACTTTTTTTTAAACTGGCAGAAGAAGATCTGCTGAGATACCCCTCATGAGAGTTCCCCTGAATGTGGACATAGGGCAACAAAATTGAGGCCTATATGTCAGTAGTTATAGCTATTTACATAGATTTTGTAAAATCATAACATTATATATTACAAATGTGTATTAGCCCCGATGCGAAAGCATCTTTCAAATATCATCATTTTGGTGAAATACTCCTTTATCCCTGAAGACAGAGCAGCTGTTTGAGTCATAAAGTAAAGCACAGTGAAACGACCTAGTACTGAACACACACACACACACACACACACACACACACACACACACACACACACACACACACACACACACACACACACACACACACACACACACACACACACACACACACACACACACACATAACTGGTTCAGGTTCAGTGAGGTGAAAATATATCAGACATTCCAGAACTGATAACGACTGAGGAGGAGGGAAGGAAAGAAGGGAGCAAGAAACAGGAGAAGAAGATAGATAGGAAAGAAAGACATTTTGTCAAACAGTACTCATATAATCATATATTGTGAATACTGTATATCAAAGTTCATTACATCACTGTAAAGTGTGTTATAGTATATTACCATGACTATACAGTGTATTATAGTATATTTGGGTCAATGTGCAGTGTATTATAGTCAATTACATCACTGTGCAATGCATTATAGTATATTTCCATAATTTTACAGTGTATTATAATATATTACCCACACTGTACAGTGTATTATAGTATATTACCTCACGGTGCAGTGTATGTTAGGCATTTATAGTTCACATTAGTTATGGTGTCTTTAGTTTCCATTCTGTTTAGATTTTATTCCATGATTTTAAAATATTTTTTTTATTCAGTTATAGTCTATAATTTAGCCTTTAATTATATCTGTTTTACTGACGTCACTGTTTTTATTATTTTAAGTGAAGTAGCTGCTGTAACACTAGTATTTGCAACAAATATAATAATAAACTAAAAGTAGGAGACATGATTACACACACCAACTCTTCACATGGACACATGGACACTTGAGTTAGTCCAAACCTGTCCTTTTAATCAGGACAGAGAGTAAGAGTTGTCCCTCTGTTCTGTATCAGACAAACACACACACACACACACACACACACACACACACACACACACACACACACACTCTGTCACTTACATTTAGAGTCCTTGACAGTTTTTAGAGCCGACTGCAGCCGTTCCAACATGATGAACCGTCCAGAGCTACTGCACCTGTCCTCCTGTCTGTCTCTCTCTGTATGTCCTCCTGTCTGTCCTCCTTCTTTCTTTCTGTCTGTCTGTCGGTCTCTCTGTCTGTATGTTTCTCCTGTCTCTGTCTCTGTGAGGCTGGTTGTGCCTCTAACAGTCGACGAGCGAGACTGAGTTTCAGCTGTAGGGAGGGAGAGACAGCTGGGATGGGGGGTGTGGCTTAAAGAGAGCAGATAGTGGTGGGAGGGACCTGAAACAAACAGGGGCCATGTGTGCGTATCAGTGTGTGCGCATGTGCCTGTGTGTGTGTATGTATCTGTGTGTACACACCATTCTTGTGTATCCGAGTTGAAGTGTCATTCACCTCCTCGTTTCTTCAGCTGAATGAACAAATACTGAAGCTCAGGTGCAGCTTTAGCCACAGACTCATTAACAGGCTGCTGCCAGCGCCCCCCCCGGAGGCTGCACTGTTCATTACAGCCACAGAATCCTGATTTTGTGTCTGTTCACCACACACTGGCAGCTATGTTTGATTTTTTTTTTTTATGTCTGTAACACAGCTGAGGGTTCAGAAGGATTCAATGGTACTTACCCCCATTGCTCACTTCCTGAGAGGCGATGACGAATCCGAACCCTTCTCCTTGCCGCCTCCTCAGCTCCACTTCCATCGTCTTTACCTCTCCCCTCCCATCCTTGGCGACTGCTCCCAGGGCTCCTCCACCTCTGTTTGAAGGAGGCCCACCAGCACTCTCCTGAACCCCCAGCAAATCACGTGGCTCCAAGGTCAAAGTCACAGGAACTGAGTCCAGGAAACTGGTGCTCTGGATGAGGGCCGAGGCTGGGGGCCCATTTGGCGTCTGGGCAGGTGGGGCCCCTGAAAAACAAAGAAGAGTCAGACTGACAGAGGGAGGACAAGAAAAAAAGAGACAGACTGAAAGGAGCGAAGGGACGGAAATGAATCTCCTGCCTTGCTCAGGGACATTCAGCACCAGGCAGGGCCGCATTTACCTTGGGGGGTCCCTGGGGCAGGTAGGTGTCCCTCCTGCGGACTCTCAAGGGTCAACCCAGCCTGGCTGAGTGGGGGGACGCCCCCCACCAAGGCACCCGTGGATGGGGAAGGCAAGTCAGCTAAAGTGCGGGGGTGAGAGGAAGAGGGAGTGATCACACTTTGAGGGGAGGGGAGGGGCTTGTAGAGGTTCGGGGTGACGGCTGGAGAGGAGACGGGACCTGGGGAAGGGAGAAGCAAAAGTTACGACTTGTTTATGTTTAGTAGGAGCTGTTGTGACATTACTCATGAAGTGAGGGGGGGGCTGGGGGGGGAGTAGTACCTCCTCTGGAGACCAGCAGCACCACATCCCCCTGTCTGGTGTGACCCTGCAGGACTCTCTGGACCTGAAGTAGGAATCACACTCATGGTTATTACTCCCCATGTGTTTTAATCAAGTGGCACCATGACGCCACCTGTTGTTTTGTGAACTGCCATTCTGAAGCCTCGAGTTTGCATTTTGACTATATTTGAACAAGAGGGTGTAATTTGGGAGAAGCGGGTGGTTGGTCTGACTGAGAGCTTGAGGGCGGTACTAGCTGTCGATCCCACTGTATCCATGCCCCCAGTGCATACCAGAGAGATTGAAGATTAACAGCATTAACAGCACGACCCGCAGAGCTGTCCAGTTTATCAGGAACATGAATAAATTTAGAATTTTATTATAATTCAAATAGAGTTAAACAGAATCATGTCAACATAATTATATGGTGTCATTTATTTGTTTACAATTAATTCAAAGTGATGAAATAGTAATATCCATTAGTGGAAAATAAAAAAGTGAATAACAGCAGGCTAATTTCACGTGAAACCCATGACAGGTCTGGACCACTCGTTACTACAGATGTGTCTTATCATAAGGCCCAGTGTGTTTGTGATGTTGATGAAGATTAGATCAAATTTTGTAACTCTTAAATGGAAAAAAACAGGTCATTCTAAACTGTTCACTGACTCTCTCTTGCCACTGTGTGAGCTTCCTGTCCCTCGACTCTGATTGGTCGGATAGGTGATGACCTTTTACCTGTGAGAAGCTGAGGCTCTGTACGTCGGCTCCGTTGATCTTCACTATAGCATCACCCGGCTGCAGCGAGGGGCACTGCCTTCGATCCCAGACCCGCCTCACCACCACCCGCTGACCCCCTTGGCCCCCCGCTGTGACACTGAACCCCAGTCCCCCACCCTCATTGTGTCCCAGGGCCACTGGTACAAGCTCCCCACTGGGGGCCGATGCTGGCGACACTGCCCCAAGGGGGAGCACCAGCCCTGAGGTTCCTCTGGAGGCTATGGGGGGCGCTTGGTGACTGGCTGGACACCCATTAAAGCCACACGGTGGCATGTCTCTGGGTGGGGTCAGGGCGAGGGTGGTCTGGGGCATTGGCGGGCGCTGTACTGGAGCTCCTGGGGGTGTGGAGGAGGAGGGGGAGTTGTTAGCACTGGTGGGGCTGGTGGAGTTCTGAAGGAGGCCCGTCTCCGGCTGAGAGAGGGGCAGTTTGGACTGAGTATGGGAGGACGAGGATGGTATAGGGAGGGTGGAGGAGGAGATGGGGAGTGTGGACGTAGACAGATCACTCTCTGACGACTTGGAGCTCTGATGGAGGAGGGAGGAGGAGGAGAAGGCAGGGAGGGTGCTGCTGTTGTAATGGATAAGGGAAGACCTGCGAGGAGGAAGAGCAGAGGGGAGACAGAACATCTTTTGTATATAGATATTAGAAACATATACATTTTTTTTATTTTATAGAGGTTCAGTAACTGTGATTATCACTGAGCTGCTGGTCCCAGTGACTCTGCTGTGATATTCACACATCACAGATAACTTAAAGAAACATCAACTCTTAAATCACAGTATTTTAAGATCGACAGTTTACTGCTCTGACGGCAGCGACCACAGCATCTATCCAATAATAATGATGTAGTTGGGATGGATGTGTCCATCGCCACTCATTGGTTGGAGCAAAACAAAACAAAAAATTTCTTCCCAAACTAGTAGGAAAATGATCCAGATGATTTGGCTTCACTTTTGAGAGCTGTCATGTCGTCCATCAGGCTGTCATGGCTAACACGGCTAATGCCAACACTGACCTTCGAGTTCCAGCGTTGGACAGGCCGCCATCAGAGTCACTGTGATTGGTTCCTGTCCTGTCTGGAGGCAGCGGTGGACCCAGTGGAGGGTCAGAGGAAGTGGGGGTGGGCGGGCCTGTCAATCCATTTGTCATTGGCGGAGCAGTGTAGGATGGCGGGGTTTGGCCAAGCCCTGGAATTTAGAGTGAAGAGAAAATCTTGAAAACAGTGAACCGATTAATGGTCGTCAGAGTGACATGAATTGAAAGATGACTGGTGGATCAGATCAGTGTCAGGTTATGATCGACTGTAGAGAGCTGCAGTGAAGGTTCTGTTCCAGGACACTGACATGAAACTACACTAATGACTGAACATTCAGCCTCTGAACAGATACAAACAGGCTTCACGTAACTTGATATGTTAGGGATAAGGACTGTTAAAAAGTTAATATTGTTGTTAATTCAATATTCATATTTTTTGCTTCCTTTGACAAACTCCATTTCCCATAAGCCATAGTCATTCTTGGGATAAACATCTCAGCAGGTTGTCTGTGGTTAGTTAGATCTTGGGTGCCCCACTGTGTTTCTCGCTTTCCTAAGTGTGGTCTTTCATGTCTGTGAGGTGGATGGCGTGGAGCGACCTGGCGTGCTGCCGTTGGTGTCCAGCGTGCAGCTGTAGGTGAGGTGTGTCAGGCCACGGTTCAGGGCGGAGGGGTTGGAGGGCTCGCTGGGGGTCTGCGGCTGTTGGAGGAGGTTGAAGGTTGAACACAAGGTAAGCGATTTATACAAATTCACATGACATTAGTGATCATTTAAAAACAGCTCAGATGGATCTGGTTTCCTTCCAGGGACTCGTTACTGTAAAGTCAGCACCGTACCGTCTCCAGGCTCTGTTTGGGACACCCGTCAGGGTTGTAGAGCATCGGGTATCCTCTCCTCAGCACCACATCCACACTCTGACCCATCGGCACCGACTTCAACATCTCCACCACCTCTTTGTGAGAGCGGCCCAGCACACAGCTGTCGTTGATGTAGACCAGGATGTCGGCTGCAGGACACAGGGCACAGATTGTCAGGTGTCAATACAGGTATTAACGTCTGTACATAATGTGTGAAAGAATTCTTCAGACGGAACTGGGACGGCTGAACATTAGAGGCAAACTGAAATTGAAATAATCTGTGTAAGTAATCAGTGTATTACTCTGTGCTATTTGTTAGACTTGTGTGTCTGCTTGATAGAGAGACAGCAACAACTTAACTACTTGAACGCACAACACACTGTGTACACGACTTCCCAACCTTAACCACAAGCTCACCATTTGAAGGCAGCATAACACAGCTAGCAAATCGTTAGCCAATAGTCTGTTTGTTTTGCTTTTATACTAATTTCCTGTGCCACAAATTGCGGGCAAAAACAAGCCATGAAATGAGTCATAACACTGAAGTCAGATTTGTATTGTATGGTATGATATTCAGGACAGGCCTCATGTTAACAACATGGTTCTCTGCATGGATAGGACAGAACGAAACACAAACACAATGTGCTTCTGTCCGCTGAGGAAATTCGGTGTATTTTTTATGTGAGACGTGAACATGTGCAGGTTATGAAAACAGACATTGACATCTTAAACATTTATACATGTCCTCCATGTTGGGGGTTTCCCTTTGTTTCGTAATATTTCATATATTTTTTTCTGTTGAACAGTGAGTTTTCTGCTGCCATGTGAAACTGCACTTTCCCAGGAGATTTCATGTTCAACACATTAACATTGTGTGTGTGTGTGTGTGTGTGTGTGTGTGTGTGTGTGTGTTACATTCCTGACTATTTACCCTCAGTTCACGTGAGCAGGTCTGACTGTGGGAGAGAAAGGAGGCTGTGTGTGTCGGGCAGATTAAAGAGTGTGTGTGTGTGCGTGTGTGTGTGTGTGTGGATTAGTGAGATTGTGTCTCTCAGAAAAATAAAGACCTGAGAATCAAACAGCAACATAATCCTCCAGGGAGGGAGAGAGGGAGAGAGGGAGAGAGGGAGAGAGAGAGAGAGAGAGAGAGAGAGAGAGAGAGTGAGTGAGATGTGTTTGAATATGTTTTCTGTATTTCAGTGAGTCTCATACGAGCATCAGACTTTACTGAGTCGTCAAAGAAAGGCTGAAATAACAACATTATTAAGAGCTGGTGTTCATGTTTTCAGTTCCACCTGCTGCGAATAATGACCATCAGTGATTGTATATAAAATCAATAACCGTAGTATCAGAAGTACTGATGGTAGTACTACAGTACTACTACAGTAATACAGGGGATCAATTACTAATGAATAATTACTAACAGTAATGATGCCGTGATGAAGCAGTACGATGAGAAGGATAAGCAGCATTAGTACCTGTGTTGAGGGCAGGCGGTCCTCCAGGTGTGACACTGTACACCTGGAGGAACTCTCGGGGTCGACTTCCCCCGACGATGTTGAAGCCGAAACCTCGAGGACCTTTGGAGAGACGAGTGTGGATGGAGTAACCCCTCAGCTGACCGGGCTGCTCCGTGAACTCTGGAACTGAGACCAGAGAGGACAACGGCCATGGTCAGTGAGAGGACAGAGAGGCGAGAGAAGAGGACATCAGAGGTCAGCAGAGGATGAGTAAGCAACAAAGGATGTAGAGGACATCAGAGGTCAGTAGAAGAAAGTGAAAGACAGCCGAGGACAGAAGAGAACAGGACAACAAATTGGAGGACAGTTGTAGACAATGGGGAACAGTGAGGGTCAGTATTGGACAGTGGAGGACAACAAAAGACAGACAGACAGAAGAGAACAGTATAGGACAGTAGCAGGGGGCAGTAGAGGACTCTAGAGGAGTGTGGAGGCTTTGTTAAATGTAATTTGAGGAAAAAGGGTTTTAAATCATTCCTTCAAAATGAAAGCCTCAGTCGTGAACAAACACTGGATTTAAGTAAAAACTGAATCAACCTGAGACGAGGAACTCGAGAGTAGAGGAGGAGTAGAACACAGTAGGACCAGCAGCATTTTGTCAGTGTCTGTGTGTCTGTGCTGCCCCCTGCTGGCTACTGCTGTCAACATGAACCAGCGTCCACAGAAAAATAAAGAAAAAACTCAAACTAAGATACACAAAATCATTTAAAATGTTTGATATGGACGTGAACCATTATCTAACTAATCCATTGACAAATGAGACACTGCAGCCGCAGTCGATAAATCAATCAGAGAGACTTACGCTCTGTACAGGAAGTCGTCTCTTTGTTCTGAGTTCGAGGATCCAGCCAGCTGGTTGTCTTTGACTTGTGACTGACAGAGAGAATCATCATCATTATCATCATCATCATCATCATCATCATCATCACCATCATCACCATCATCATCATCTCTCCAATTATGTCCACGGTCAGAATGAATCCTAGGACATGTAGGAACACTGGAACTGGTTAGGATGTGACTGTAAGTTAAAATCTCCTCTTTTATCTGCCTGGTTTGGTTGTTTTGCTAGTTTTTTTTTTAAGTAATTACATCATTTAAGTGTCCAAATTTTATATAAATATGATTTCCCAGCTGTAAGGATTAATTATTCTAATTTAGCTGACAGCAAAATAAAATAAAAAACAGTTCATTGATGCTTTAATTGGTGAATGATTAGTTGTATTGATACACACTCGATGTAGTACGGCTCTCCTGAATTACTGAAGGCCAGCTCCCAGTTTTCAGGCAGTGGACCTCCTCTTCCTCTCCCCAGTCCCCTTCCTCCTCCTCCGTTTTCCATTCCCTCCCGGCTCCCAGCCGCCGACTCCCATGATTGGCTAAGGGGTAGGGTGGTGGGTGGTGCTCCGGCTGAACCTGCTGATAAAGATTCAGAGATTCGGTTATAACGAGCGTGCAAAAGTACAAAAATTTTAGCTAAAATATCTTGGATATGGGCGTTGCCATCTTGCACTTTTGACGTCATTTGGAGTCAAAGTCTGCGCAGTAATGATCATGTAGTAGAAGCTCAAATAACTAATTAAAACCAAACTTATCAGAAACATGAATACTTGAACGTACATCATGTGATAAGAACTATCTGAATGGTCCACGTCCCATCTGCGTGTGATAAGAACTATCTTGAATGACAGAAACCACAGCCAGCCACCAGGAGGGCGATCCAGATAATTTGGCCTCACTTTTGGGAGCTGACATGTCGTTCATCTTTGTTTGCAGTGTATGATCTGAATCTACACTATCCACCTCTGAAATGGTGGGGTACAAAGTAGAGGACAGTAAAAATAGTCAAGAAAAGTAACTTCAGAATAAAAGTACCAGACAGTCCGCTGTCCTCCTCACTGTTGTCTGCCTCCTCCACGGCTTTCTCCAGGTTACTCAGAGACTTGCTCCTCGTCCTGAAGTTCCTCAGCAGGTTTCGATGCTCCTGGTACGTGATTGGTGGACTCTCTGGGCCGATGTGGACGGGGCGAGGCGTCCCGTAGTAGTTCCCTGTGATAGGACAGAGACACAAAGACAGGTGGGTAATTCAATACCTGCTAATATTCCTGTAAAAACTGGAAATAATCAATGATACAATGTTGTGTTAAAACTAAGACAAAATAATGAGAACAGATGGTAAAATAGAAGTAAAACCCTTAAATGAATTTCAACACACACACACACAATGTTTCTGTCATGTCATTTAGTGCAAACACAGATATTCAGTTTTCTATTTTAGTCTCATTAATCCTTTCAGATTATGGGGGGGGGGGGGGGGGGGGGGGGGGGACAGGTTGGGTTTCTGAGGTTTGAAGGATTAGAGTCAGAAAATCCTCCTCTCTCCTGAACACTAAAAAAAATCTCCACACTGTAAATGTGTAGTTCCACCCAAACTGTAAAAAATACTCGTCACATCAGAATCCAAAGTGTATGTTCACAGCTCAGAGTGAGGCCCTGCCCCCACACTGACACGTTTCAATCTGCTTTCTGTTCACACCGGTACGCACATGGTCATGTGACGTGTTATCAGGTGTGTAACTTCGGACACTCTTCTGGAGGAAGGTTGGTTTAGGTTTTAGAAATTGAAAACGTGTCAGTGTGGGTGGAGCCTGAGAGATGATCAGTTCAGATGAGTTGGTGTGTTAATCCAAAACCAACAAGTGCTCTGTTTTTACAGCCTTTTCACTGAGGGTGCATTTGTTCTTCGTACCTTTGAACTTGCCGCTCTCCAGCAGAGCTCCAGACTCCTCCAGAGAGAAAAACTCCTCGATTGACACAAAGTTGTAGTCCACACCTGAGATCTCTCCGTCCCGAGGCTGCCGGGTCGTACCTGCCGGGAGGACGCCATGATGTCATCACACAGGTTAACACGGGTGTTCATGTTGTAAGGTGGGCGGTTTCGTCAGGTATGAGGCCGACATGTGGAGCAGACTATTTAATGACTGAGTACTGAAACTAGAACTAGAGCTTCTCAGGTTTGATGGTCAGAGGGATTGTGGTGGCAGATTTCTAGGTCACGTGACAATAGTCTGTGTTTTTACTTAAGGTTCTGATGTTTGGTTTTCTCTGAGTTTTTGTTCACGTGTTAAATATTAAAGGCTGGGGCACTGTTTATATTACTCTCTCTGTTTTCTCTCTTCGTCGGACAGAGTAAACACAGACACACACACATACAAACCAGTGTACACACACATACACAAACACACTTCTTGGAATCATTACCGTTACGCTAAGGTTTTCTTTTTGTGTGTGCGTGTGTGCGTGTTTGTGTCGTACAGGGGACGGCGCGCAGGTACAGGTTCTCTCTGATCAGCTGCTGGAGTTGACTGTCCATGGAGCCTGGAGTGAAACACTTGCTGAGGTACAACCTGAGGTCCTTACAGAGGGACGAACCTGAGACACACACAGAGACCGAAACTGATCAGTGCATCGGACAAAAATTACACTCACATACATACATGTAACGAACATATATGTAAATTAGCATAAGTAACTAATGTGCATGTAACTAACGTATATGTAAGGTTTACACATTAGCCTCCTCTGACCTGGTGACACGGTCTTGATTCTGATTGGATGAGGACAGGAGTTGAGGACTCCTCTGACATCACCGAGGGTCATCCCTAACACAGGCGTCCCCCCGATCTCTAGGATGATGTCGCCCACCGTGGCCCCGCCCCCCGGTGCCGCTGTGACAAATGGGAACTCGCCGTAGTCGGCCCCGCCCCCAACGGCCAGACCCAGCTCTCCTGAGCCCCCGCCGAGCGGGACGAAGCTCTCCTGCACCTGATGACGACACAGAGGAAGCACTCGGGTTGATTCATGATGACCAGCTCAAAGAATTTCATCCATTGCAGGTAAAACGTGCGTTGCTACCTTGGAGCGCCAGTGCAGCTTCTTCACTGTCGCTTTAGACATGGCGGCCAAGCTGCAGACAGAAGGAGACAATCAAAAGACACCAAGTTTACTCATCAACATGCCACGTTTACCTGCCGATCTCACAATGTTAACAGCCGACTGATCGTGAATTTAATGGTTTCTACTGGAATCTTTGTAACAATGACGTCAACACCGGATCACACCTGTAAACACATCATCACACCTGTAAACATCTTTCTAACAATACACCCTTTTTACATAACTAGGTCCTTATGATCTACCTCTTTCACACCCTTGCTACCTAACTAGAACGCTCTCTTCTGAACTTCAAAAAAGATTTTTTTTCTTTTTTTAAATTCAGATTCAAAAACAATCATGATATATAAGCCTTTAAAAAAAATACTGTCGGGCCTCAGTCTCCTAAAAAATGTTTAATCAGCAGAGAACTTGTTCCTGTTCGCTCAGAGTTTGGGATCAGTCCCTCCATCAACTCATCGACTCGCTGCCTCACAGAGAACAGCAGATGGTGTCAGACGGCAGGGAGCCACACACACACACACACTTGCACGCACAAACACACAAACATGCAGACCAGCTTACGACACCATTTCATTTATATATAATCGTACCCACAGGGAAATAAATACACACACACACACACACACACACACACACACAGTCTGCTAGACGTGGTTCATTAAATATGGATGAACATATGTGAAGGTGGGAGTCAGAAGAAATATACAACAACGTCCCCAAGCAGCGATTTGAACAATCTGAAATCACAAATTTAACTGACTTAGGAAGCTTCCTAGGAAGGAGGTGAGGAATGAGGTGGGAGGGTGAAGAAGGTAGTGAGGAGGTAAAGCAGGCGGCGAGGCGTTAAGAAGGAGGCAAGGAGGTAAAGAAAGAGGTGAGGAGATAAAGAAGGTGGTGAAGAGGTAAAGAAGTTTGAGAGGAAATAAGGAGCTTAAGAAGTGTCCAAGTTATCTATTTGGATGAAATTTGTTGCGTTTCTCCGTCGCAGACAGGAAGTGATGCAGACATACTCGTCACTAGTAACACATCAGTAACACAGGCTCACTCGCTCGTCCCTCTCTGTCACTTCCTGTCCGTCACTTCTGTCGTTCACACGTCAAAATAAAAGACTTTACAACATTGTTTGTATGTGTGTGTGTGTGTGTGTCATACCTCTATTTGATCAGCTGACATATCCAGACTATCTCTGTGTTTCTGTTAGATTCTCTCTTTCCTCTTTCTCATGTTAAGTCTCTCGCCCTTGGTTTCTCTCTCTCTTCACTGTGTCCCTTCGCCCTCTCTCTCTCTCTCTCTCTCTTTCTCTCTGATAAGGCCGGTCAGAGTACAGTGTGATGGAAGTCCCAGTGTGTTAAGGGAGTGTAACTCTATTTATGTGCACTGTTTGCAGGAATGTGTGTGTGTTTGTGCGTGTGCGTGCGTGTGTGTTGATAACCCTGATGGACTAAACGTTTACCGGTTGACTGATTCTCACTGTTTATACAGAACATTTACTCTCAGAGTCAGTTTATTAAAAACAGCAACTTGATACTGAGAAGACTGTAAAAAATGACTAAATCCTCTGTCATCAAGGTTGATTTAAAGGAAAAGGGAAATAATGCATGAAATGTGCAACTCATAGACTGTATATGAAGACGATCATTGACTGTATCTAAATACGACGATCAGTGACTGTATATAAAGACGATAAGTGACTGTATAACAAGATGGACAATGCTTCATCACATCTCATCTTTATAGCATCAAATAACTAATTACTGTAAAATTGAACTTATCAGAAACATGAACATACTTCAGTGTGATAAGAACTACCTTAAATGACTGAAACAATCTTTTTAAACATCTGGATCCCCCCCTGGTGGCTGGCTGCAGTAGAGGTAATGCGCACTCTGTGTACTATACTGAATGCTGTGTAGCTAACATGTGCTCATGAATGATAATGATAATAAATTTCATGAATACATTTTCTCTAATTTAATCTGGTCCCTGAAGTAAACACCTGTCAGTTGTTGTATCAGTAGAAGTGAGGAGATGTGTGGACTCAGACTCATGCTTCAAACTGAGCAGGTCATATGTAGGTCAGTCACATTCAGAGATCCTCTGTCAGGACGAGACACTTCACTCTGACCTAATTTTCTTGTTTCTCTGACTGACTGTAAGTAACCTATTTTTCATCCTCTGTGTGTGTGTGTGTGTGTGTGTGCGTGTGTGTGGTCAGTGTCTCCAACGGGGCTACAGATCTACAGACACTCAAACACTCAACAATAAAATCACCCTGATCCAGATCTGTGTTACATATGAAATTGATATATGAGATGTGTTCTTACATTATATTTTTAACTTGGAGCGCTAGTATGTGCCCCTACGGAAAACAAATTGATACTCAAATTTTTGTCTTTTGTTGCATCTGTTCTCGAAACCCGTTGATCTGTTGCACATGGCACTGGCATGTTGATGTTTCAATGCAGCTGCTAATTTGTGTTTTTTATTCTTTATTTATGAATTTTATTTATATGAATTGGCCAGGCTGTGGAAATGAATTGCTCTCCTGGGATTAATAAAGTTGTCTGAATCTGAATCTGAAATCTGTAGTTGTAATCGAGGTAATGGTGCGTTTCATTTAATCGCCTGTCAGTGGCATCAAATCCCCTTTGTGCATATGTCAGCATTGTGTTTGTCTGCCAAAGGAGTCAAAATTTACTTTTGATCCAGTTTGACGTAACAATTTTATGATACACTTTTAAGATCTTGGTGGTTTAACTATATATTCTAACCGGTGAAAAGATTTTAGTCATCCGACAGTGCTTTATTCTGTGTTTTTACAGAATTTAATGAGTGGCATTGTTTTTGTTGGAGAGGAGGAAACCTCTGAGGAGATTTCAGCTCCTAAACCATGAACACTGAGGGAATCCTAACCAGGAGAAGCTGAAAGCAAGGACCACAACAACAACTCCCATGCTCCAACGCTGCTTCACCACCTCAGTAAACTCTGTATTCTTTCATTGCTCTAATGGAGAGATACCTAATGTCAGAAAATTATATGTTGCATGTTTAAATACACAAATTAAGTAGAATGCCACTCAGTAGAGCTCCTCCAAAGCCAAAGGCCCCTAAATTCAATCCAGTGGCAACTGCAGACCCGCAGATCAGAGGTCAAAAGGTCATGTGTATCTGCAGCCATGATGAGGATGAGGATGGTGAAGTAGGAAGGACGGCCGAGTCCACTGAGAGTTGTGACATCTGTCATCAGCAGAACGATCGGCTGACAGTTGCCTGATAGACAATTGTACGCATTTCTACTGAATCTGGACTACAATCAGATTCTAACCCTGCTCTACCAGAGGTCAAAGGTCGGTCGCCCTGCTGTGTGATCAGAGGAGGACGACGACACATCCTAAGCGTGAGCGACACAGAAACAGTCGTGTCAGACACAGTGTTACAGTGTGATGAGGATGAGGAAGAAGATGATGACCATGGGCGCTGACCGAGAGCTCTCACTCTGCTCAAACTGAATCTCAGTGAAAATCGGATGGAACATGAAACAGTCATCAGCTGATGGGAGTCTGGAACAGCTGAGTCAGACTGCAGAGGCCGAAGCTGCTGACGAACCAGATTCACAGTTTACAACAGGACACAAACCAGCCGAGCAGTTTCTGATCACAACTACCATCAATAGTCTATCAATCTATCATTCAGAATAATCAGACTCCAGAGCAGAGCAGAGATTAGACAGATCCTTCACACTGCAGATTTGCTACCACCCCCCCCCCCCTCCCTCTCTTCTTCATGTCTTCATCTTCTTGTTTCCTCTGTCCTTAATTGTTTAGTTCCAAACAAGATGTTGTGGCTGTGAGCAGCTTAAAGAAGTTTATTAATGTTCAGTGTTTGTTTTAACTTCTAACATGCTTTATCCATACACTGTAAATAAACATGGACGATGTGACAGCTGCCAAAAGTGAAGCCAAATCATCTGCATCGCCCCCTGTTGGCTGGAACTACTGCTCAGGCTGGCTCCAACAAATGACGTGAAAATAGCAAGTTGGCGACACACGCATCTTGGATATTTTAGAACCATTTTTAGTGCAGGAGGAAGTTGTGATGCATCATCCATCCTTATATAGTAACGGATCATCGCATGGTTTTATACTGTTACATACTTTATAAACTATCATACAGATAAATGAACCATTCAGTAATCCGTTCAGATGATGTCAAAACATTTTGCCTGTTCTTGATTAATCAGTTAAGTTAGTTTAGTGGTTTGAAGTAGTCGATTATCAGAAGTGATCGATTCATTGGCGAGTGACGCTGGCCTGATGTTCTGCAGGTTTAATACATGAATCGAAATGAATCCATTCGGCAGTGTGTGCATGTGTGTGTGTGTCCACAGTGTTTTTTTCCTGGATATCATGAGGACATGAAGCTTAGACGATGGAGCTGTGTGATGGAGATCACTGCTGCAGACTGTGACCATCTCCTCTGACCACTGAACACGTCCCGGAGACGAGTCCGACACCCGTGTTGTTGTGGGGCTTTCAGGTGCCAGCTCTGATTCCCCTGGTTCTTTTCTGTGTTGACCCTTCTTTCATCACATTCCTGTGAGTTTCTGTTGGTTGTGTTCCTGCGTTCACTAATCTGTCACCTGCTGGATAAATATTAACCCGAGGACAACACCTCCCTGTTCTGAAACATTCCTTCTCCATCCACTTTGTGCTGCCGACCACCACTTGACTGTCACCTGGCCTCAGATTAATAACTAGAACATCACTTAGTAGAGCTCATACCTCCACCAAGGCCCAACTGTCCGCTTTCATTTAAATCAACATGCACCAAAGCTCACACACACGCTCATAGATATCAGTCCCCTCAATGTGCCTGATTTTTTTTATTAACATCCATGAATTATTCCCTGTGAAATCTGTGAAAATGTCCCCAAAAAATGTCTATCTCACAGTGTTAAAGAAAGTGATAAAAAAAATTCCTGCATGGATCTGCCCCTCTGTGCACAACAACATTGTCCTTTATTGATCCATGTCCCGTCCTTCCACCAAGTTTCATAGAAATCTGTATATACGTTTTTGTGTAATCCTGCTGACAAACAAACAAATGGACAGTGGGGTGAAAACCTAACCTCCTCGGGGCGATCATCACGATAATCATCTCTCCACACCACGTTTGTTCACACTGACTCGGTTTTCTTCTCCTGCTGAACATTTGGGAACTTTAAGTTCTGCACTATAAGTTTGGATCAGATACGTGATGAGACAGAGACAAACCACTTGAGAACAGAAATGAACAGAGAAGAATGAACTGAACAAAAAGGTCCACAAAGCCAAAGATCAGGCTCAGGCAGGTTCAGGTTAGCACGACTTCAAACCATAAAGGATCATTCCTGTGTCTTTACAGTACAGCTCGTGAACATTTTATGTTTTTCTATTTTCACTTTAGCCGATTGGTTCTTGTTGTAGACAAGCTGATCATTTACTCCTCATCTGTTCTCATTCTGCATCTCAACAACATCAACATTATTTAGAACATGTTTGCAGACCTGGTCACTGCACCACCTTCTGAACAGCAGCCCGTGGTCTCAGAGGTGAAACATCTGCAGCAGCTGTCGCGTTATACTGTACCAGGGAAGTTCACATCATAAATGAGCTAAATAAGTTTCTGCTGTTTCTCTGGTTCTGCAGCTCGGTGACTCACAGTTTCTGTTTGACGTCAACAAACACTCGAATCTTTCACAAACTCACCTCAGGTCTCCAAGTGGGAAAAGACAAAGAGAATCTGAACCCGGACATTGTCTTTACCTGCTGTCATAACCTCACACATCTGGCAGTGTGGTTAAAGTCAGGATCCACACGGAATCAGTTTACGGTCAGAATTCACAGTGAAGATGTTTAAAGTCTGTATTAACACCTCCAACTCCTCTTCATCCACCTCTATACATCCTTCTGTCAGGTGATGCACTTCCTCCCACTGTTACCTGAAGTCTCACAATGTGAACTGCTCCTCCTGCAGAGTAACCTACCATCTCTTTTTACAGTAACACTGCAACATACTGTTTCCTTTCCGTTTCTCCCACTTCCTCCCGGGGAAACACTTCCACTTTGTCCTTAATCAACCACTGCCAGCGCCTCCTCCTCCTCCTCCTCCTCAGCACTCATCTACCTGCTCCTTAGTAAAGCACAGCAGGGGGCATGGTCTCCTCTACAGCAGCATCAGTTGCATGAACTGTCGTGGTGAACACTGAGGTGCACACACCAGTGTTTACTACGAAAAAAGACACGGCTCGTGAATGCAGCACCTCCTCTCTCCCCTGTACAGCACACTGTACAGGACACTGTGGTCAGCTCCTCCTGGACCTCCTCCTCCTCCTGTTACTCCTGCTGCCATTCATTACACACGCTCGGAGCGGCAGACAAAGAGCAGCTTCTATAGCGCAGATCCAGCTGTTGTCCACCATGTAAACACGGTGTCACTACACGGATCCCAGGGCAGCGGCTACTTTACAGCTGCGCTTTTACAGGGTGACAGATGAGACATTCACGCGCACACACGCACACACACACACACACAAACACACGGTGGTGGTGCTGGTGGTGCTGGTGGGAGATGTGACCGACAGTCCGCGGCTCTCCAGCCCGGGCAGCAGGCGCGCGTGTCGGCTGGGAATCTGCTGACAGCGCCGTTTGTTCCTGCGGGAGAAACCACCGACGCTCGGTTCCTCGGTCCAAACGGCCGAGGACGCGCCGGTCGCACAAACAGCCGCTGCTCCGTTACCTTCATGCTTCCTGCCGTCGTCCCTCCTCCGGTTTCTTCAGCCCCGCACGACGCGTCTTTCCTCCGCTCCGCTTCAAAAATCCTCTCTGGGCTTTTGAGTGTATTGATCGCTCCCTCGGTGCTGCTGCTGCTGCTGCCGCTGCGTGCGCGTGCGCGGCGGCGAAGCGCGCGCGCGTGACAGTGCGTGGTGTCCACTGCAGGTAAAAAATGCAAAGCGCTGAAAGGTGGAAGATCACGCACACACACAGCGCGTGTGTGTGCGTGCGCGCGTCATACACGCACAGTGTGTGTGTGTGTGTGTGTGCGTGTGTGCGTGGTGCCCGCAGGTAGCTGTGCAGCAGCTTAATGGAGCTTTACTACACAGTGAAAGCAATGACGACTTAATGTCTCTCTACCATCGCTCTCTCTCTCTCTCTCCCTCTCCCTCTCTCTCTCATAAGGGCAATAAGGAAAGAGAGGGTGATGATAAAGGAAGTGTGTGTGCGCGCGCGAGAGTGTGTGTGGAGGGGGGCGGGGCACCTGGAAGGAAAAAGGGGAAATAGGAAGGAAGTGATAGTGAGAGCTCCACCTACAGAGGGAGGAGCCTCGCGTGATGGGGAGGGGGGTCAGGTTATATTCAGGCTGACATCAGCGTTTGTGTGTGTGTCCAGTTTAATCAGACTCCAAATATAAAAAATTCCGCCTATTGTTTCATGGCGTTCATGTTTTAACTGAATTGGATTCAATACAAACAAAGCTCACACAGGAAATCATCTGGGTCGCCCCCTGGTGGCTGACTGGCTGATGACGTCTGACGAAGTACAAGATGGCGGCGCCATAGTTTTGTTTCATTTTGGGGTATATGTCTGAGGCCGAGAACACGGCACCGAAAAACATGATAACAATGAGTTTGTTTATTGGTTCACTGCTTGCGCGTGCATATAGTCACGTCTCCTGGAATGCCAAAGATGGTGGGCAACTACGTTACATCTCACATATTTTCTTAGATTTTTTAACTTTACAAGCAATTAAATGCTGCGTTTCGTTTGAATCTGGTTGTGGTTAGGGATATGGTTATGGTTATGGAAAGGGGAAAGCTTTTCCCCCACATTTTAATATCTGCCACTGTCATAGGAAAGGGAAAACTCCAGAGAAACGGTCAGAAATATTATGGACGCAGGAGTTAAGATTTCTTACTTTTTTTTTTTATCTAACTTTCCTTTTCTATTGTTCCTGTTTTACTCACCTTTATTATAAATGTGATCTGCACCCCAGTGTATTTCCCAGTTCTGAAAATGGATTAATCAGTGGAGGAGGAAGTACTCAGATCATTTACTTAAGTAAAAGTACTAATACCTCTCTGTTAAAATACTCTGTGACAAGTCCTGCATTAAAAATCCCTCATAAGTGTAAGTATCATTTGATAACTAAATTATTGTTTTTCACCTAAACTTCTCCACCTTTCTCTTCCTCTTTTCCACCTCATTTCCCCTTGTCTTTTCCTCTCCTCCTCCTTCATTCACCTCCTTTTCCTCTTTTTATCACTCTCTCCTCCCCTCTCTCTTTCTCTCTCTCTCTCTCACACACACACACACACACAAACACACAGGTTACAGGAAGGTTGTAACACTATGTTCATCCAGCAGGTGGCAGCAGAGATGTGTTTATTGTCTGAGGGATGACGTCATCCAAAAAAGGTTATGGGAGAGAAACGACCAATTTTCTTTTATCTGGAAAAACATCCTTAAGTGAAAAGTCAACAGTGAACTTACATTAGTTTCAAACCAACTTTACCTATAACTGATATACGAACAGAGACAGAGTCAGAGCTCAAGCTAAGGGGAGGTTTGTACTGAGGAAACATTTAACCATCAGATACTTAAAGGAAAGAACAAATTTGTCTCCCTGTTCATCACATATAAACAATAACCATTAAATAATCAAAACTTTGTTTTTTAAATTTGTTTTATTTCTTTGGTTTGCAGTTAGAGAGAGAGGCAGGTTGAGAAAGAGTTCTTTGTTCTTGCCAGCAGTTTTCAGTACATGTGATGATTGAAGGGTGAGCGTTTCCATGGAAACCCAGCGTTCACATTAAATTACATTCTGACCAATCACTGTGCAGCAGACGGTGCTAATGACCAACGTCAGTGTCTCTGCAGTGATCTACTGTCGACAGAAAACATAGGAAATGAAGTAGTGTGTGACAGTGAACAAGTGTGTGACAGTGAACGAGTGTGTGACAGTGAACGAGTGTGTGACAGGGCACGTGTGTGTGACAGTGAAAAAAGGCTGATCAAGCTGACTTTTGATTTTTGCTATGATTTAAAAAAAAATTGACTGAAACAACAAGTGACAGAGAAAAAAGACAGAAAGAGGTAAATCCTCTCTGTGACTCCAGCATCAGATTATGGACGGCTTAATATAGAAGCTTAGTGACACACGCACGCACACACACACACACACACACACACACACACACACACACACACTGCCCTGAATCCATCAGTTTTTCTATCTATCTGTCTATCTATCTTTCTTTCTAGAAGAGGACGGGGGAGTTAAAGGAGGAAGAAGGAGGAAGTGAAGGAGGTCCAAGGTCAGAGGAGGTTCTCCTTAACTTTGTATTAAAATAAAATTATACCATGAAAATGAAAAAATTGATAAACCTACAGCTTATAAACTGAAAGACACACTAATACACAGACACTAATATAATATACACTAATACAAACTGTAACACACACTGTAATACACAGTAACACACTGTAACACACTAATACACGCTGTAACACAGGATAATACACTGTCATACAATGTGTTTGTGTACAGATCTTTCTGTGGTTTTGGGATATCTGGTTTAAAACCATTGTTGTGGGGACACATTGTCTGGTCCTCATGTCTTCAGATGTGTTGTGTGTGTGTGTGTGTGTGTGTGTGTGTGTGTGTGTCTCATAAAAATACAAAGCAGAAACCCTTCACCTCTTTCTGAGCAGTGAAGGTCGGTGTTTCATCATCGTTCTCTTAGAGCTTCAATTCCCTTCAAGTGATCTTGACACTAGACTGTTGGTCTCTACCATAGACTGTATATAAAGACGATCAGTGACTGTATATGTAGATGGATGGTGTCTCCACTTCCTCCCATTGTACATAAATGAAGCTAAAATATTTTGGATATGAGCGCCACCATCTTGTGCTTTGGATGTCACTGAAGCCAGTGTCTGCACAGTAGTGATCGAACCAGTAAATTAAGTCCCAGCTGTCAATCATGACGTATCAGCGCGTTTTTATAGCATCAAATAACTAGTTAAAACCAAACTTATCAGAAACATGAACACTTGAACATACATAAGTGTGATAAGAACTAAACCTAAAATGTTGCATGTCTCATCTGCTAACATGGAGAACTGGTCTTATGACCTATACTGCAACGAGCCACCAGGGGGCGATCCACATGATTAGGCTTCACTTTTTGGAGCTGTCATGTCGTCCTCCTTTATTTACAGTCTAAGGATTCCTGCTGATCATCATCAGATGTTTCTGCTTTTTAATCATCAGTCACATTTTATTCTCTCTGTGCCTTTAATTCTCCTCCAGCTGCCCTCCCCTTTAACACACTGAGCTTTTTTCTATTTAATCCCCAATTGGGAGAGAGAGGTTGAGAGACACTGACTGACACACAGAGAGAGAGAGAGATGGACAAATAGATGGAGGGAGCGAGAGAGAGAGAGACCGAGAGAGAGAGAGAGAGAGAGGGAGAGAGAGAGAGAGAGTCAGATTAGTGAACCGAAGCTGAAACAGAGGCTGAATTCGTCTCTGGATTTATTTCATCTCCTCCCATTTTTTTTTTCATCTGGTCGGATGTAATTGAATGAATCAATAAATGAATTGATCACCAGCTGCAGCAGAAGATAAGTGGATTTGTTTAAGATAAATGTGAAAGTGGTCGTAAAGAGCAGAAGTTGTTTGTGTTTTTAAATCAAAAGAAGAGGAAGAAGAAGCTGATGGGGATCGATTAAAGATGATTATCGGTGTTTGGAGCTGAGAGCGAGAGAGAAGCAGCGGAGATGTACGAGGAGAGCCGCAAAAGTAAGAAGTTCCAGTTTCACATTTGTTAACAGTATCTGCTCTTGTATACACTGTGAATGTGCAGGTTCACACATAAAACAGTCGATTAATCGAACAGCATCGATAACACTGATCAACAGAAAATGAATCGACAATGATGCTTCAGTCATTTGCTTCTGTGTGTCTCAGAGACTGAGGTGGACATTTCAATCCATGAAGCATTAAACACCTGATGATTACACAATAAGGAAATAATCTGCCACTGCAGTGAGACCTGACATCAATGCTTTAAACATCAGAAAACTCAAATCTACAAAAACTACCAAATATTAAAACAGAAAAACAGAAACATTCAGTTTTATTCTGTGATGAAATCCATCAGGGCAGATCGTCTTTTTATTTAGACTAAAGATCAACAAACCTGCTCAATTATCACCATCTTAACTTCTCCTTGAGCTTTCAACCACATTACCAAGTCTTCATCAGTGGATGGAGCAGTTACCATGACATCTGTTTAAACTCTTAATATCTCCACAGATTAAAACCAAACTGACCTTAGTCTAACCAAGCGGATGAAAACTGTCGTTAGAACCCTGCCACTTTCCATGTGTGTCACATGTCATTCTGCTGCCATTCTGTTCCTGTTTGTAACATTTTTCAAAATCTTTGCAACATGAAACAACAAAATTAAAGCATTAGATTTTATGTGTCTGTGCGCAGAACTGACTTAACGTGATGTATGCTGGACTAGACTCAATGCATGTTGGTTAAAAATGTTGTCAGACTTTTTCCGATGAAGCAGAACGTCACCGTGTCACACGACTCTATACCAGCTGCAGTCAGACAGAACAGTTGTTCTCCTCACGCTCGAAGCAGCTGGAACAACCTCTGTGACGACAGTACTTCGCCCTGATTGGCTGAAGGCTTCACTGACATGCATAGCGTGTCTTAGGTTTTGTATTGTAAGAAGTTCTGAGTCATTATCTCCTGTTCATTTCTCTCCAAACGGGATGTTATGTATTCGATCTCCTTCTGACAGTTATTTATTTACACATTACCACTTTCTCAGTCAAGTTCTCAGTCACCTTCGTTGTTCATTTTATTCTTGGTGCAAAATCAGAGGATCCATTTGGTCTGCAGCGAAAAAGGCAAACGTGGCGAGAGCGGCCATTGTTGTCGACTCACTGATGCACTACAGGAAGTAAAAGGATTCCGAGCATTCTAGCTGTGTATCAGAAATAATCCCCATCCACACTAACAAACCTCAAAACACATGTCACGTAACCCCTCGTGTACACTGGTCATGTGGTGTAAACGGGAAGCAGATTGTCTACTCTGCAGTTGCTTGCTTGTAGTTACAGAAAATACTACGAATGAGGAACAGCGATGTTGAAAAGTAAGAGCAGGGATTTCTATTCTTGGAGTGACAACGAGGTGGAACTCTGACTGACAGTAGGTGTTAGCAAGGCTTTGCATTCACCACTGGTAGTTGAGTCCTGCCTGATAAGATCATCTTCTCAGGAAGAGAATGTGAGCTTCTCTGTTATCATTTACAAACGTCTCAGTTTCTGTCCATCCAGACTGAAATATGGCCTAAAACTGGGCCAGCAGCGTTTCCAAAAGTCTCAGTTTTAGGCACTGGAAAACTCTGGAGCAGTGTGGACAAACGATTCCTCCCACCAACACTATTCTGCAGGGGCACCTCTGGGCATTAGCGTCGCCAAAGACAATTGTGATTGGTTAAAGAAAAAACACAAAAAAAACCCCAAACGATTATAAAGGTTCAGCAACTGTGTTCCATTTGGTTAAAAGAGACTCTCTCTCTCTCTCTCTCTCTCTGTCATTTACTCACTCACTTTGATGTGGGATCAGACTTCCTGCTCTCTGAACTAAGATGGCCTCCACAGACCCTCTGATAACGTTGTCATGGAAATGAGTATTAACACGTGACATCACCTGTTACCACGGCAGCGGAGTTAATCCGCCCTCCTTTTCAGGCGGTGAAACAAAGCTCATTTTAACTTTATTTAAATCGAGGAGACGTTTCCTCCCTGATACAGCTGGACTCTTGTCACATGATGACTGTCACTCACGTTATGTGGTGACGTTTTGTTTACCTGCTGTCCACCTCTGATTGTGTGTGTGAGAGAGAGAGAGAGAGAAAAAGAAAGAGAAAGAGAACGAAGAAGAAGAAGAAGAAGAAGAAGAAGAAGAAGAAATATAAACTGCCCCAACATTCTCCAAATGAACTGACGACCTTCCAGCTGGACCAGGCTGGAGGGCAACACACACACGCACACACACACACACACACACACACACACACACACACACACACACACACACACACTGAGACAGGGCAGTGAGGAGTAGAAAGTTAACAAGGCGGATACGGGTTGTGTGAGAGTGATGGGATGCCCTGTTACACCATTGCACACACACAACACCCACACAAACACACACACACACACACACACACACGCACACACACACACACAGACACACTGTTGTCAGGATGATGTGCGCTGACTCGTGATAATTCAGGGATAATTAGTCGGTGGTTCTTGTCATCCTGCGGGTGAAGCAGCTCCTCCACAGGAACAAAACAACGTGACCCAAAGTCATGTGACCTGCAACGTCTAAACCTCGGCTGCTTATTGGAAGGACGACCTGCTGAGACACCAGGTCAAAGTTCAGAGGAGAAGACATCAGAACAGAGACTATTGTCCATGATGGTCCATGTTCAGGTCCAGGTCCACGTCAAGGGTTAGGAAGACACCTCGACTCAGAGTTGGTGCCATGAAGCTCCTGTATGATGTCAGCGACTGTGGGAGGGGCTCCCGCAAGACCTTCTCTGCCATTACGAGAAAGCATGAGTGAAATCAGCTCCGGCAGCAGGGGGATGCTTCTGAAACCTTCACACCCAAGATGTGTTGAAATTAATTTATCAAGAGTTGTCAAAGCAGTCATATTCTGACAGATGTGATTACTTCCAACTTAAGCTATGTACAATTCTTCATATTCTGAGGTTTGCTGGCGGTTGGCAAAACAATGCATTGTCGACCCCAGTTGGTTCTGCTAGTGTGAACCCTCCTGGTGGAACGATGGAATCAGATGAGGCTTCTTCAGATCTGATCAGATGCTCGCAGAAAATCTGTTCCCTGGCTTCCTCTTCCTGGCGTATAAAAAGGATTTCTGAGCTGACGTGATGAACAGGCCTGAAGGAAACGATTCATGAGAAGTTTTTGGGGTGAACAGACTTTACTGAATCTCACTCGTAAAAGGTTTACATGTCGGGTGATAACATCATCATCGACGTTCCTTTATCAACCGTTCATGCATATGAACATTCTTAAGCTTTTTTTTTTTTTTATCTCTCAGTGATGTTACCTGGTGTTCAGGTGTTGATGCTCATCTTAGTGTCTCTGCTGTTTCTTTGATTTTCATGTGTCATTTTTAAATTCTGTCGAGAATAATGAGAATGTAGAAAATAATTGGATCCTATGAGCATAAACTCTGACTTTATAAATGCATGAAAAAAACCAACAGCTGGACAGAACAGCAAGGCATTCTGGGAAACACAGGAAATCTAGAAATTACTGAACAAAGGTCGAGGGAGAAAGAGAGAGAGAGAGAGAAAGCGAAGGAGAGAGATAATCTCGCTGCTTTATCTGTGTGTGTTCAGGGTCCTCAGGTACTAACACATAAATCATGGCCCAGATCACACACACACGCACACACACACACACACACACACACACACACACACACACACACACACACACACACACACACACACACACACACACACACACTGATCTAGGTCACAGCTGTTCACTACAACATTTCTGTATTCACCTCCTCTGGAAACTCACATCTCACATATCTCCTCCTCTCCTCTCCTCCCCTTTCTCCTGCTCTCTCCTCCTCTCCTCCTCTCCTCCTCTCCTCTCCTTGTTCCCTCACCTTGTTCCCTCACCTCTCCTCTGTAACTGAGGTCTATGTTGTACCTTAATTCTATGAGCTGGGTGACGTTACTGTGATGAACAGGAGGCTTGAGTTATTATATAACTGATGCTACAGTAGCATCGATGCCAACCTCTGCTATTAGCAGTCAGCACTTCCTCCCTTGTAGGAAGCTGATTGGTCCATACAAAGACTGTATGAAGAGGATCAGTGACTGTATATAAAAATGATCAGTGACTGTACATAAAGATGAACACTGACTGTATTTAAAGATGGACAACTCGTCTCTACTTTTGTACATTGTACCAAGTGAAGCTTAAATATCACGGATTCGGACGCAGTCATCTTGTGCTGGTAACCTGGAGTGGAGCCACGGTATTGATGTCGTGCCCATACACACGCTCAACGAATTGTGTCAGTCTCAGCTGTCAATCATGACGTCTCAGCCTATTTTTATACTATCATACAACTAATTAAAACCAAATTTATCAGAAACATGGACACTTGAACACACATCAGTGTGATTTGAACTACTTATTTCATTTGGCTTCACTTTTGGAAGCTGACATGTCATGCATTTTTATTTACAATCTATGAGTCTATAACATGACACATCAACTTTACACTTCCGACGACAAGCTGTTACAGAAATGTACAGGTTTGTTAGAAACATGTGACCATGACAAGTCAGGTCACATGTAAAGATGGTTCCTGGTCCAGATTAAAGTTTGGATCCAGCCTGGAGTATGTGGAGCCTCAGAGTCTTAGTTTTCTATCACAAGCACCATCAGTTAAGTCTATTAATGTCATAGTGACTCTATTAACATACTAGCATAGCTTATATTAATCGAGCACTGGAGATAAGAAATGGTCGGTAGGTCACCACTCAGAAGAAAACAGAGATTGAAGTTATTCTGTCTGTTTCTGTCTCCAGGTGCCAGTCGCAATGGCTACACCAAAGCAGTGGATGGGGAGGAGGGAGGAGGGGAGGGGGAGGAAGAGGAGGAGGGAGGAGAGGGGGATGGAGGAGGAGAGGAGGAGAGGGATGCAGAGTGGGATGAGGAGCTGGACGGAGAGAACGAGGGGGGCGTGAGGATGACGAGAACGGACACACTTCACTCAACCACAAGTTCGACCGGAACGCAGAGGAGGAGAGGACAACACGCCAAGAAACAGGTGAGACATAGAAACAACACACTAAGAAACAGGTGAGACAACACGCTGAGAAACATGTTGTGTCAAACAGTTTGGTTGTGGACAATAGATTATGACTTGGCACTTGGGGAATGCTTTTAACAATGAAAAGTGCTTTACAAATAAAATGTATTATTATTAGTATTATTATGGTCTGATGATGTCATATTCTTTGACCTGAAGCCCAATAAAACATCTGCGCTCTTTTTAATTAGTCAATTATTTTTCATTTTGTAATAGAGTATTCTTACTTACCGTGGCTGTACATTTAATTTTGATGATGATGATGTTCTTCCTCCTCAGGTGCAGGGCAGTAATCAGGTCCAACGAGCGCCACGTGCATTATACTGTCTGAAACTCAACAATCCAATCAGACGAGCTGCTCTCTCTATCGTTGAGTGGAAGTATCCTTTACTCCGACCAATCATCCGACGCCTCTATATCTGTTCAATTAACCCTTTCATCTACTAATGGCCGATATGAGTCTCCAATTAAATGAAATCCAGCAAGTCTCACAAGAGAAGAGGAAAAGACAACATTGTTGACATTTAAACTAATTCAAGGAAAGTTAAAGAGCATGTCTACTGTTTTCTCCTTCAGTTCAGTCCATGATCAGTGTTGACAGGATATCTGTTATCTCCATCACTAATAAATGTCCATAATTCTGCTTAGAAACCAGAGCCTAAACAACAAGGCTTAGATTGTAGCTTAAATCGTTACTTTACCACCTAACCGACACATGTACAGTATATCACGTTTTACTATTTTAGCACTGAATCATCTCACAGACACACTGAAGTAGTTCTTATGCAGTTCGACCGTGCTGAGCTTCCTCAACGTGTCTCTCAGACCGTTCGATATCTTCATCCTGTTAGCCATCTTCGCTAACTGTGTTGCTCTGGGAGTTTCCAAACCGTTTCCTGAGGACGACTCCAACTCCACCAATCACGACCTGGTGAGAGCCGTGACGCCACACAACCACACAACTACACACTACTACACAGCTACAAAAGTACACGCTTCTACACAACTTCACAGACATGCCACAGCTACACTATTGCTACAGAACTACACACCCTCACCAGCTTCACACACACACACACATACACACACACACACACACACACACACACACACACACACACATAAAGTTTGTTTAGAAGTCGGCACCGTCTAGTGTGAGTCATACACCATTCGTGGTATTAGGATGAAAAGGTTGTGTGTTGGATGATATTGGGTTCTGTGAGGTGGACATCTTCTCCGTGTTTCAGGAACAAGTGGAGTACGTCTTCCTGATCATCTTCACTGTGGAGACCTTCTTGAAGATCCTGGCCTACGGTCTGGTGATGCACCCCAGCTCCTACATCCGCAATGGCTGGAACCTGCTCGACTTCGTCATCGTCATCGTTGGGTGAGAAAACGCAGGAGCTGTGCTTTAAGTGTCTGTTCTGTCTTCAGTTGTTCTGTCTTTAAATAGTTGTGCTGTCTTCTGTCTGAAGTGCCTGGATGGTAAACGATAAGGAAGAGTTTAGTATGAAACGTTGGACACTTCTCAACATTCGCCATTTTGGCCACGTAGAGGAGGGGAAGGGACCTTCAGCCTCTTTTCAAACTTGTAGAAATGGCTGCTGAGGATTGCATTATTGGCTTAGTTTCAGTGTACTGACTGAAATACTCAGACACAGCACTGGTTTCAGAGTTCGATGTGCGTGTGTGTGTGTGTGTGTGTGTGTGTGTGTGTGTGTGTGTGTGTGTGTGTGTGTGTTGCTGCAGTAAATCTGATGTGACTGCAATAAACGCTGCTCCTCTGACCAGTGGAGGAACAAACCCTGCAGCGACGCCACAATTTATCTCCTTCAGTGTTTTCTTGTGTTGAGTGTATGTGACAGTCGACTGTGATCACTGAAAACTGTAACTGCACTCTGCGCTAAATATACACGTCTTCCCCGCTGCAAGAAACTCTGACACGCTAAATGCACAGGGGAGTTAACCCCAACTCACCCCTGTTACTGCTGAAGATATACAGAGCCGCAGTTGTGGTTCTCCTTCAGGAACCCACAGCTCTGGTTCTCAGGTTCCTGAAGGTGAACAGAATGGAGCCATCATCACTCCCAAGTGGTGGAAGACCACAGGAAAGCTTTTAATCTGAAACATCTGCAGGAAGTTTTGAATTGATGGTAAAAGATGCAACAGAGAAGTAGAAATGACAGAGATAATAAAAACAGGATAGTTCGTAGTCCGAGTGGTGAGTGTGACATGATGGTGTACTGATGAATAAGTGAAAATGGACATTACAGTGGATCTTTCAAAATGACAGGTTAACATGGAGGAAGTCTGTGTTTGTATCAGCAAATTAAAACAGGAGAAAATGTCATTAACTTTTAAAACAGAGAGAGAAACAGTCCAGCAGCAGCCATCACCTGCTGAGGTCACAGTGCGTCCTGCAGGTCCTCAGCTTCGTCCTCCATGTTGGTTTTGTGTCCTCGCTGCATGACGGTGGCGAACGTCCTAAAGCCCCAGGCCAATGATGATTAAGCCCGTTGTCACGGTAACGCTGCCCGAGGATGCTCTGTTCCACTTGATATTCATAGATGATACACCGACAGGCTGCGGTGTATGGGGCACATTCTCCCAGGAGTTGACGATGTTGACTCTGTGTTCGTCTGTTGTCTCTGAGGGGACGATCAAATCACTCTCTCAGGAAAGACTTTAGAGTTTCTCGTGAAAATTCATTCTTGATTCCATTTGATTTTAAATCAATTTTCACATTTAGCTCTTGATGAAACATTTATTTTTAAGTTATAAAAAATACCACTCAAGTGGTTCGTCTCATGCTTTTAACAGTGCTTTTGAGGATTTACAATCTGTTTTTTAAATCAGGCGCAGTACAGAAAAACCCTCTGGTTCCGCTGATGGTTTTAATTCTCTCAAATCGGAGCTTGACCTCTCATGACGTTTGCCGCAGCATTTATTGGTTATATGTAATCGTAAATCAGATGGTCACAGGGTTAAGATGCTTCCTCTCACGGTAGCTGGTGAAACCACTTCTCATAACATGAGTTTTTCTCCATGTTCAGGACTCACATTGCATGTTGAGTGTAAAGTTGACTCCAAGTCTGAGGCCAAGGTTCTTTGTGAAAAAAATGGATTTCTCCCTCCAGGTTGGGAGTTAATGCTCACGGTCTTGTTAACGGTGACGGTAAAATGGAGCGTGAGGCTGACAGGCGGATTAGTGCAGCATCAGCAGTTCATGCAGACCTCGTTCCGGTGAAGAGGGGGCTGAGCTGAGTATATGGTGCTTTTCATTTACCGGTTGGTCTTTGTTTTTGGCTCATGAGCTCTGAGTAGTCACCGAAAGAATGAGATTGGAAATAAAGTTGCAACAATGTCAATCATCTGTAAGGTGGCTGGACTTAGAGATAAAAGGAACGCGCAGACATCCGGAGGGAGCTTGTAGTAGAGCTTTGAAGCCTGGAGCTCTTCTCACACCTGCGGAAGGTTTTTTTAGGGACCTCCAACTGGTATAAGACCAGAGGGTAGGCCCAGAATACAGAGAGACTTTATAACGACAGCTGGCAAATCAAATTTGTTTCTCAAATCAGATCTTTAGGACAGACTGTTCACACCATTATTTTCAAGAGTTCAGATCAGATTTGTGCGTCAGATTCTGTTGTCACCGTGACATGGCACCAGATGGGCAGCAGAAATTGTACGGACTGAAGGAAATTGACAACCATTATATTTATGTCCACCATTATGCAGATGATACTCTACATTGCACTCTGCTTTCTTTGCAACTTCCATTTTCTTCCCACTGAAACCTTCATACTGCAGTTTACTGCTTGATGAACTGGACCGTGACCTTAAGTCTTCTTCTTTTTCTGTTGTCGTTTCTGCAGATTGTTCAGCGTCGTCTTGGAGACGATGACTCATAAGTCTGGCGAGCAGGCAACCACTCACCACATGCCAGGGAAACCTGGAGGTCTGGATGTCAAAGCTCTGAGAGCTTTCAGGGTTCTGAGGCCCCTGAGGCTGGTCTCTGGAGTCCCCAGTAAGTCTCCTGGACTGGAGAGTCTGTGTGTGTATGTGTGTGTGTGTGTGTGTGTGTGTGTGTGTGTGTGTGTGCGAATCTTAAGCTTTGTCTGTCTGTCAGGTTTGCAGATTGTGTTGAACTCCATCATGAAGGCGATGGTTCCTCTGCTCCACATCGCTCTGCTGGTTCTCTTCGTTATCATCATCTATGCCATCATCGGCCTTGAACTCTTCATCGGACGAATGCATAAGACCTGCTACTCAATAGCAACAGGTAGACACAAAGAAACCAACCAACGGACAGGGGTGAAAACATAACCTCCTGTTTGGAAGTAATGATGAGTAATGAAAATGTAAAAACACTGTTTCCACTAAATGATACATGGGGAATGTAAATGGGGGTTATAATGTCCAGAGGTAACAGCAGCGAACCAAACTGAGTTGACACCTGTGCAGATCAAACTGAAGTGGTTTTAACAAATATTTGTGGGTTATTTGTCAGATAATTATGTGGAGGATGACCCAGTGCCGTGTGCGTTTGCTGGTCACGGTCGTCAGTGCGCAGTTAACGGCTCAGAGTGTCGGGGGAGGTGGGACGGTCCCAACGGAGGAATCACCAACTTCGACAACTTCTTCTTTGCTATGTTGACCGTGTTCCAGTGCATCACTATGGAGGGATGGACAGACGTGTTGTACTGGGTAAAACTAACTGTAACGACTCATTTACCAAATATATCAAACCCACGTCTCATGGCCACATTCTCACTCTCTGTACTTAAACAAAGTTGGGACAAATCTTTTTTTTGCTGCGTCTGTGCAGATGAATGACGCCATCGGGTTCGAGCTGCCCTGGGTTTATTTCGTCAGTCTTGTGATTTTCGGCTCATTCTTCGTTCTCAACCTGGTTCTGGGAGTCCTCAGCGGGTTTGTTGTCACATTTCTTTTTAATGTGTTTTGAAGACAAAACCCACAGGTCATTTCGTATGAGATGTTAGTGTTGCTCTTTCTGTTGTGTGAACGTTGTAGAGAGTTCAGTAAGGAGAGGGAGAAGGCAAAGGCTCGGGGAGATTTCCAGAAGCTGCGGGAGAAGCAGCAGATGGAGGAGGATCTGTGTGGATACATGGACTGGATCACTCAGGCTGAGGACATGGACGAACTGGATGAAGATGGAAACCCACGTAAGATATATATATATATCATATGTCTGATCAGTTTTTTCAAGTTGTCATCAGTCATGTTGCTTCAGTTTGACATCTTAAAGTGGCCGAAGATGAATTATTGTCATTTATTTTCAGTTAATTGAAACATCACGTTAATGGATGACAATTAATGAAACGATTAGAGCTGATGAGTCCGTCATTGAAGTCAATGAGGCAGAAACTCTTGAGAGAACTAAAGAAGAGCTGCAGATACATCAGACAAAAATGCTCATTCTATGGTTTTAACAACATTTTCTTCATCTTATTATGACCTGTTAATCAAATTATAGCAAATAATTCAGATTTTATAAAAAAAAAAAAAAGTCCTGTTGACAACCATATTTCCAGGAGTGTTTCAAGGGACCTTGCCCAACACTGAACCAACCTGTATCACATAATTCGAACGATTCTTGTATTATCAAAATTATAGACTGAGTACAAAATGTGCATAAGCATAATATATAACATTGAAGTAGAAGGTTTAAGTACAATGCTTCTTACGCCCACATACATCTGCAACCTGCACCGATTGGAGAGTACCAACTGTCAATCACAGAGTATCCACGCCCCAATGTACAGTGCTGAGTTCACTGACCACTAATTCTGTCAGAGTAATTTTCTGTTTCTTCTCTTTGTCTCAGGTCCGTCTCTGGGTGACCTGTCAGACAAGAAGAGAGGGAAGTTTGGATGGTTCAGTCATTCCAATGAAACACACGGTGTGAGACACATACACACACACACACGCACACGCACAGTCTAAATGAGGAAACCATGTCCCTGTAAAATATCTGGGTCTGTCTCTGACCCTGTTTCTCATCAGGATCTTCATGTGTCAGATGAAACAAGATTCATATTTGATAAATTAATTGATGAAAGAAGCTGGTGGAGTCACACATGGACCAAGTACAGTTATACTGTACCTGTCTGTCTGTCTCTCTCTCTGTCTGTCTCTCAGCGAGTCTTCCTGCCAGTGAAACAGGATCTGAAAACACTGAAAACATAGATGAAGAACACACCAACTGCTGCCAATCCTGCTGGTAACACACACACACACACGCACGTGCACGCACGCACGCACACACACCCACATACACACACAGACACACAAACAGCGTATACTAATGATAACACTTCATCATCATCTTTATAAAAAAAATGATATCTAATATTTGTTGGGGGTTTTGCAGCTGGACAGATGTGAGGACACACCTGTCTGTCACCTGTAGACAGATGTGGACACACCTGTCTGTCACCTCTAGACGGATGTGGACATACCTGTCTGTCATCTGTGGTCAGGTGACCAGGTTCTGGTTTCATTGCTCAGATAGGAAACTAACGGTTGTTTGTCTTATTTCAGTGCCCGGATGATGAAGATCAGCTGCTGGTGAGTTTACTGACCGTCAGACATTCAGAAGATAATGAGAGCAACACACCTCACTGTGCACTCTCTCTCTCTCTCTCTCTCTCTCTCTCTCTCTCTCTGTCAGTCGTACGTTGCGTCGGTGGAATCGCGTCTGTCGAAGAAACTGTCGCACTGCTGTTAAATCAGTGACGTTTTATTGGCTTGTTCTGCTGCTCGTCTTCCTCAACACCTCCCTCAGTGCCTCCGAACACTACAACCAACCAGACTGGCTCACTCAAGTCCAGGGTAAAAAACACATATGCATACACACACACACACACACACACACACACACACACACACTCACACACACACACGCAAACCCTTGTACTTTTTTTTATCTCATTTACACTCATTGGTATAATGCATTCTCTAGCCCATTACCCTAACCTTAACCATCACAACTAAATGCCTAACCCCAACCCTTACCTTAAACCTCATTCTAACCCAAACCCTAAAACCAAGGTGTGTCAAAAAGTGAGGACCGACCAAAATTTCCTCACTTTCCCCAATTGTCCTCACTTCATTAGATCTGGTCCAGAATGGTCCACACACACACACACACACACACACACACACACACACACACACACACACACACACACACACAGATTCGGAATCAACTCTGTAACGCCATCAAATAAACCCTATGATAACCCTAACCCTAACAGAAAAATTGCTCAGATTGTATGAACACATGAAACAAAGCCGTTTTTCTCTGCAGACATTGCCAACAAGGTGCTGCTGTCTCTGTTCACTGTGGAGATGTTGCTGAAGATGTACAGTCTGGGTCTGGCCCATTACTTCGTGGCATTCTTCAATCGATTCGACTGCTTTGTGGTGTGCGGCGGCATCATGGAGACCATCTTGGTGGAGCTGGGGATCATGCCTCCTCTGGGGATCTCTGTGCTGCGCTGCGTCCGCCTGCTGCGGATCTTCAAGGTCACACGGTGAGAAAACACACCTGAACGCATCACGGCCCATGTGTCTGAGGGTCAAAGTACAAGTCAAAGTCAGCTGGAAGAACAAAGACCAATAAATAAATACAATGACATAAAGAAATGAATTATAATTCATGGTTCCTATACTCCTATTCCTATTGATTTGTTAAAGGGAGTTTATGATAATTAAAAAATATATTATCTAGTGTATAAAAATTCATCAAATGAACAATAAAATCAAATAAATTATGACATTTTTAACAGTTTTAGACCAAATAAATGAATCTTTGCTCTGTTTGAGATCTCCCGAGGAACCTTTTGTGAAACGTAATTTTGTACCCTGTTTCTGCTCAGCCATTGGACAGCTCTGTCCAATCTGGTGGCCTCCCTGCTGAACTCCATGAAGTCCATTGCCTCCCTGCTGCTCCTCCTCTTCCTTTTCCTCATCATCTTCGCTCTGCTCGGCATGCAGCTGTTCGGAGGCAAGTTCAACTTCGACGAGACGCAGACCAAACGCAGCACCTTCGACGCCTTCCCGCAGGCGCTGCTCACCTGCTTCCAGGTAAGACACCTGCTCTGACACCACCTGGTATCATCCTCCCCTAGCGGACCCCACCCATTCACCACTCTTCTGCAGCTTTCATGTGACCAGTGACACAGTTGTATGAGGCATGTCACTGACGCTGACTGTATTCAGATCCTGACAGGTGAAGACTGGAACGTTGTCATGTATGACGGCATCATGGCGTACGGAGGCCCTGTGTTTCCAGGGATGATCGTCTGTGTTTACTTCGTCATCCTCTTCATCTGCGGAAACTGTATCCTTTACTGTCAGTCACTGAGGGTGTAAGGGGTTCAGAGGCATCATGAACACTCAGGAACAACCAATTCATACATTCATTCACTCATCCATTTATCCATTCATTCATTGTCAAGACATGTCATCATGTTCTGTCTTAACTAAACTGGGTGAAAAGGGGGAGGAATTTAGGCACAAAGCACAATAAGTGTTCACTGGACACTGAGACAGTGGCGGAGGTTGTGAGGGGAGTTGTTCTCTCTGTAGGTCGATATTTAACAAACTGTTCAGCTGAAAACATCTCATCCATCATGATGACCAACAACTGATCAACCTGCTCAGATGTGTGGCTGCTGTATTCAAGTGCTGCAGGAAGACACATTGTTCAGTCTGAAAAACGAGTGTGATGTTTTGTCCTGTGCAGTGTTGAACATTATGTGTTCTTAGCGTGTGTCAGACATCCTGCTGAATGTCTTCTTGGCCATCGCTGTGGACAACCTGGCAGGTGGAGATGGAGACGACAAGAAGAAAGAGTGAGTGATGGGTGTGTGTGTGTGTGTGTGTGTGTGTGTGTGTGTGGTTGAGGGGGAGTGGGCGTTTACTTCCTGTCCTCATGTTGTTCCTGCAGAACGACGACAGAGGGAGCCGAGCAGGAGGAGGGGGAGAGGGAGGAGGAGGAGGCCGAAGAAGAAGTGAAGGTATTTAACAGTATATGAAGATGATCAATGACCATATATAAAGACGGTCGGTTAAATATCTTGGATACGGGCGCCACCATTTTACTTTTTCAACGTCATTTGGAGACAGAGTCTGCGCAGTAGTCATGTCAAGATCCCGCCCATACACATGCTCAACCATTCACAAGTCAGTGTCAGCTGTCAATCATGACGTCTCAACTCGTTTTTATATCATCAAATAACTAATTAAAACCAAACCTAGTTGAAATTCGGTATGCACATAACATCTGATCAGTTTATGCAACTTACGGTTTGTTTTGACGAAATGCTAACACTTGCTAGCACGGCTTCCATGCGATCGTGGCCCTTTCAGAAGATTTGAAAATTTGCATTGTTTTATCTTATAACCAAGGCTTCAAAGAACAGCTTTCAAAAGGGAAAAAATCTTCATCATTGTTGTTTGGTGTGTCATTATAATAGATTTCTGTGAGATTCAATTTCCATTTTGTTTTTTATTTTGTCTTTATGGTCATACAACTATTTATACATCCATGTGATTTCACTGTAGCATACATATTCTGATAGCCTAGGTTGTCCCGAAAAAAAGATGTATATAACTTGACTGTACATTACAGGGTTGAGGTTTGGGAAGCATTATTACACTAGGAGACACAAAAATAGCATAGGGTTCAGAGGGTTACATTTTCCTGACTGAGCTGTTTTAGTTAAACCTGTTTGGGCTTTTTAAACATTATTATCAGAATGCGAAACGTTAATTGTAGTCACACTTTGATTGGAGTGAAGGATTTGAGTGGTTCTTCTGTCAGTCTGCTGAGAGTCGCTCACTATGACCGTTTTTACTGCAGGTGGACATTGATGAAGACACTGAGTACGAGGAGGAGGAGGAGCTTCCTGTAGGAGAAGACGGTAAGTTTTCACTTAAGTCAAGTAACAGATGATGAGCTATATTAAATATTTTATCTCACAGAATAAACAAAGCAAAAAAGTGATGTTTATTTTCTTAGATCAAATTCCATATATTTGGTGTCATTTATATTTTTTTAATCTTTTAACCTTTTTGAAATAGTTCACTTTTCTCCTCCCGTCCCGTCAGATGGAGGCGCCCAGATAAACCTGACCGACCTCACTCCTCCCAAAGAGAAGGTCCTTCCAATTCCAGAAGGCAGTGCATTCTTCTGCCTCAGCAATACAAACCCGTAAGTCTGTCTGTGACATGGATAGGTTCTCAGAGGCGACGTGCCTTCTGTCACCTCAAATTTCGATTTTAGAACATTGACGCTAAAAGTAGGGGTGCAGATTTTAAAAAAAACAACCCCAACTTAAAAAACGTTCATTTCTTTTCATTCTCTAGAGTAACACTTTTAGAGAAGCATAGTAGTAGACCCAACATCTATCTATATCATTTTTTCGTAATATTTGATTTCATTTGAGTATTTTTTCTGTTTAGCTTATCTGAGGTAAATATGCAGAACATGATGAAGATCATATTAGGTTAAAAGTACAAGATGTACTTGATGTACAATGGGAGAAAATTAAGATTTACTGTCCATCTTTATTTATAGTTATAGTCAGTGATTGTCTTTATTTACAGTCTATGGCATCAGCAGGTAGAGCACCTCCTTGTCTTTTACTAGTCTTTGTTCCAGCAGCTTCTTTTCCCCAGTTTCTCCATCAGATGAAAATGTTCCTCATGTTCTGATAATAATGAGGTTCCTCTGCTGAAGTACAACTACAGCTCCCATGATGCTTTAACAGACTGAACAAGGTTTTCATGAGCAGCCGTGGACAACAGATGATCACAAGTGCTGTCTTTCTCTCTGTGTCTATCTCCAGCATTCGTGTGGCCTGTCACACTCTGATCCACCACCACATCTTCACCAACCTCATCCTCGTCTTCATCATCCTCAGCAGCTGCTCATTGGCTGCTGAGGATCCTATCAGGGCCCACTCCTTCAGGAACAACGTGAGTCAGCGCAGAATTGATGGTTTTAATGAGCGTACAGCTGCAACCTGCCATCAGACAGACACGCACACATGCTTTATGTCTAATGTCCGCAAGGCCAGTTGAATCTCTGCAGTTACTTTTTTTTTTTTGCATTGATGCTAAGCTAACAAAAAAGTCAAACCTGAAATACCATCAGGGTCTATAGGAGCGTGTGGGAGAATCCAGTTTGAGACTCACAGCCAATCAGAGGAGAGTGTGGCTCAGCACAGGTCGTTGATTATGTCTTCGACACGCCTCTGGAGGCGGGGCTTCAGCAGATTAGAGAACGGAAGTGGGTCAGTGACTAACCGGGTTAAAGAGGGAAACACATGGAAAAGAAATGGAGAGAAAATCACCAGTTTGCTGTTTGACTCTGAAAATACACGCACACACACACGCACCCACACACACACACACTATAAAACACACACAGTCACAGCTGTCTTCAAGCAAGACGTAGCAATTAGCAGCAGCTGATGAAAGAAACGACTTCTAACATACAATCAGCACACACGCACACAAACACACACATATATGTTAACCCACTTTTATACAACTCTGTTATGGATGAAATCCAGTCTACTTGCTAAAAACAAAAGATCCTAAGTATAATTGCATTTTATTATGACTCTGGCCAGGGGCACTGGTAGTAAGAGCGACCCTAATGGCGAAGGACTGTAAAGTGTATAAATAATTTATAAATAAAATGAACTAATACAATTGGTTGATGTTGCATCTGCTGGATAAACATCGATGAAATGTGTTGATCCCATTTCTTTGCTGCTCTACATCCAAAGGAGACATTTTTTAACCCTAACGCTATTTTGAATCTCTACACTGTGTGTGTGTTTGTGTTTGCAGATTCTGGGTTACGCTGACTACGCCTTCACCTCCATCTTCACTGTGGAGATCCTGTTGAAGGTAAAAAATAAAAATTCCCTTAAGTTGGGATGAAATCCCCCCAGACCATGTTCTTTCTTCTTGTGTTGTTTTGATACCGACACATTCAATCTGTGTATCAGATGGCGGTCCACGGAGCGTTCCTCCATCAGGGCTCGTTCTGCAGGAATTGGTTCAACTTGTTGGATCTGCTGGTCGTCAGCGTCTCTCTGGTCTCCTTCTTCCTGCAGTCAGTATCAAAATCTGATTCATGTTTCTCTGCCGATCACATCAATAAGTGGACAAATGTTATGACAAGACAGTACCAGTTTCCGTCACGTGTTGGTCCGATTGTTAACTTTCTAATTACATGATGCGGTTGTTGTAATACAGTGGCAGTCATGTGAGCCAGTTAGCCACAGTATCACCAGCTGCAGCATTAGCAGCTAACATTAGCAGCCATACTAGCAGCTAACATTAGCAGCCACGTGAGGTAGTTATCAACAGTAGCACATCAGGTTTCTTGATGTCATTTTGAAGAAAACTGACTGAAGAAGTGACTCTGTGTGTCGCCTGATTTAAATTCTTGTAAACAGATTTCAACAACAAAAAAATCGTCAGTCATTAGAATGGAGTTAATCTCAATGCTAACTGGGCTCAGTATTTAGCATTGATAGGTCATGTTTAGGGGCTGCGGTCGTAAATTAAAATCATTCCTTACATCACCACCTCTTCTTTCTGGAAAAGGAGAATCTGACAGAAATTACACTAGGCTTTTTTAAACCAACTTTATTTTTAAGAGAATATACGTACAGTGACAAACTCAAAACCAGGTGAAGAGTTCGGAGTTCATCAACATCAAGTTTTCATCATGTTTGAATCCCGTATCTTTGTGCTCCTGCTCTTAAGTTTCTGGTTTCAGATTCATTCCTTCGTTCAATCACAAAATGATTTGAACCCCTCAGTTTACATGCGATGAATTTACTTCAGTGTTGAAAGGGACTGATTTGACCTTTAAACATTATCTCACACCTCAAACCATAGAAGAAACTTCAGCTGACAGAAAGTCAGTCATTGAGTGTGTACTGCCCCCTGCTGGGAGAAAACACCCCCTGACCTCAGTGTATTTGTGTGTGCAGTTCCAGTGCGATCTCAGTGGTGAAGATCCTCCGAGTCCTCAGGGTGCTGCGTCCTCTGAGGGCCATCAACAGAGCCAAAGGCCTCAAGGTAACTGCACACTGTCACCTCATGTAGCCTTGACCAGCACAGACCAGGTGAGATGAGCAGGTGACCCGGATCGGCTGGGATGTGAATCAATCAAACCTGGTTGTGCATCATGTTGACATTTGGTGATTAATCACAAAGTCAAATGTGTCCTCAAATAAAAGTCCTCAGCACATTTCATTGTTGTTGCCGTCCCCACGTTCCAAAGCTGGACTTAGAAATCTCTCTCTCTGTCACTGTCTGTCGCCGTGTTTACAGCGGATATCATTAATCCATTGATTAGTTGAATCGTTAAACTGTCTGTGTGTGTGTGTGTGTGTGTGTGTGTGTGTGTGTGTGTTACAGCACGTGGTCCAGTGTGTGTTCGTGGCCATCAGGACGATCGGAAACATCATGATCGTGACGACTCTGCTTCAGTTCATGTTTGCCTGCATCGGAGTCCAGCTGTTCAAGGTGATGCAGCGTCTCCTCATTTCACTCAGGTGACCAGGTGTCATCACACCTACCACCTCTGTGCTCTGATTGGTTTAGAGAATCACATGTGTCCTGTTTGTGTTTCAGGGTAAATTTTATCGCTGCACGGACGAAGCCAAACACACTCCTGATCAGTGCAAGTAGGTGTGAAACAGTACACGAGTGAAACCGACTTCAGCCTGAAGCTGGGACATTAACGTGTGTGTGTGTGTGTGTGTGTGTGTGTGTGTGTCTCTCTGTCTCTTTGTGTCTATGTGTGTCTCTCTCTCTCTCTCTGTGTGCGTGCAGAGGGACATTTGTGGTGTATAAGGACGGAGACGTCAGTCACCCGATGGTCAGAGAGCGTCTGTGGCTTAACAGTGACTTCAACTTTGATAACGTGTTGATGGGGATGATGGCGCTCTTCACCGTCTCCACCTTCGAGGGCTGGCCGGCGTGAGTGTTCCCTTTAGAATAACTTTATAAACGTTACGTTGTTATCATCATAGTGTTGACCGTCACCTATTAACCCCCCCCCCCCAGTCTGCTGTACAAGGCTATCGATGCTAACGGGGAGAACTCTGGTCCCATCTATAACTACCGGGTGGAGATCTCCATCTTCTTCATCGTCTACATCATCATCATTGCCTTCTTCATGATGAACATTTTCGTCGGTTTCGTCATCATCACCTTCAGGGAGCAGGGAGAACAGGAGTACAAAAACTGTGAGCTGGACAAGAACCAGGTCAGACTGTGTCTGTGTCAGTGTGTGGAGTGTGTTGACAGTGAGTCTGTTGTGTGTCTGTTGCAGCGCCAGTGTGTGGTGGAGTGTGTTGACGGTGAGTCTGTTGTGTGTTTGTTGCAGCGCCAGTGTGTGGTGGAGTGTGTTGACGGTGAGTCTGTTGTGTGTTTGTTGCAGCGTCAGTGCGTGGAGTACGCTCTGAAGGCTCAGCCACTCAAACTTTACATCCCGAAGAATCCGGTTCAGTATAAGTTCTGGTCTATCATCAACTCCACAGGATTTGAGTACGTGATGTTCGTTCTCATCCTGCTCAACACCGTCACTCTGGCTGTTCAGGTGAGTCACGCCGCCATCGCCGCCGCCACCACTGTGGCCTGGGCTGTGAGTCAGTAATGTGTGTATTTATGTGTGTGTCCTGCAGCACTACGAACAGTCTAAAACCTTCAGCCACATCATGGACATCCTGAACATGGTGTTCACTGGACTCTTCACTGTGGAGATGCTGCTGAAGCTGCTCGCTCTCAGACTCAGGGTGAGGAAATCAGGCAAACCTACAGTCACATATCACAAACATTTTATATTTCATCAACATCAAAACACCAGAGCTCGAAAGATTTAATTCAATGCAGAAAAGACCTGTATTTATGTTTATATTTTCTTTTCTTAATTCAAGTTCTATATAATTGGTTGTATTTGTGTTTTCTTTGTATTTATAGTTAGTTAAAATAATGTTTACCATTAAACTTTAAAATATTATTTTTTAATATTTTTGTTCATTTGATTTGGATGGAAAATATAACTAACCCCTTTATGTGTCTACTCTCCTGTTGCCGAACGTGACCCTTCCTCACAGCATTACTTTGTGGATGCCTGGAACTCGTTTGATGCTCTGATCGTGGTCGGCAGCGTGGTCGACATCGTCGTCACCGAGTTCAGTGTGAGTGATGAAACATGTGACATGTGACTGTTGCTCCCATGATTGATGTTTATTATGTCAAGAAATAATGATGTGCAGCTGATACACATAATGACTCAGTAAACAAAGTTACACAGTAAAATAATAGTGAATGATAGTGAACACACTCAAACCTACAGGGGCAAAAAACTTAATGAAATAAATATTAAACTGAAATAACTTTTTGATTCCCTGACCTGATTTATGAACCTGGTTGGTTACATGTATCCGTCGTCCTGACTGAACCTTCCTCTGATTGGCTCTGTCAGAGTGGCGAGGACAGCTCCCGGGTGTCCATCACCTTCTTCCGGCTGTTTCGAGTCATGCGATTGGTCAAGCTCCTGAGTAAAGGGGAGGGGATTCGTACGCTGCTCTGGACTTTCATCAAATCACTGCAGGTCAGGGGGTTGGGGCTAGCAGGGAGGGGCTTGTGGTCCGCTGCTTTGCTCCAGAACTCAGCAGCATCAGAGTGTAACCACCTCGTCTTCTGCATGTTCAGGCGCTGCCGTACGTCGCTCTGCTCATCGCCATGATCTTCTTCATCTATGCCGTCATTGGTATGCAGGTGAGTTCAGACTCTAACCCTCACCTGGATGTCACAAATGACTCATCAATGATGTCAGCGACAGTTTGATTATGTCCCCAAATATGTCACCGTCTACACTGACGTCATTGTCTTTTTCCCCTTCAGACATTTGGAAAGGTGGCAATGCAGGATCTCACTCAGATTAACAGGAACAACAACTTCCAGACATTTCCTCAGGCGGTTCTCCTCCTGTTCAGGTTAGCTCCTCCTCCTGCTCCTCCACCAGTTATTCTTCGGGTCTGACCCTTCTCCTCCTGTTCCTCCTTCTCCTCTTAAGAGCAGCTCCTCCTCCCCATCAGGTTTTTTTGTTGTTGTGTGTGTTCTGGTTGTTGTACCTGTCATGTGTGTTTGTGTGTGCAGGTGTGCGACGGGGGAGGCCTGGCAGGAGATCATGTTGGCGAGTCTTCCAGGTAAACGCTGCGACCCAGAGTCAGACTATGAACCAGGGGAGGAGTTCAGCTGCGGCAGCAACATCGCCATCGTCTACTTCATCAGCTTCTTCATGCTCTGTGCTTTCCTGGTCAGAGCATCTTATATATATATATAAACACACACACTCACATACTGTATATAACTGTTTACGTACATTTATACATACATACGTACTCTTTTTACATGCATATATACATAAATACAGAATGACTGTTTTTCCCGCCTTTAGATCATCAACTTGTTTGTTGCCGTCATCATGGACAATTTTGACTACCTGACACGTGATTGGTCAATTCTGGGTCCACATCATCTGGACGAGTTTAAGAGGATCTGGTCTGAATATGACCCAGAGGCCAAGTATGACACATGCACACACACACACACACAGATCCATGACTATATATAAAGATGAAAGATTTTTTTTTCTGTATTTTATTGCGTTATTGTTGGATTACAGTTGATGGTGTTGTCTTCTCTTCCCTCAGGGGTCGCATCAAACATCTGGACGTTGTGGCTCTCCTCAGGAGGATTCAACCTCCTCTGGGTTTTGGGAAGCTGTGTCCTCACAGAGTGGCCTGTAAGGTACGACATGCTGCTGTGTAAAACAAGTGTGTCAGAGCTGTTGTCCCTCAGGGCTTTACTCAGGGTCCATTCAGTTTGTGTTTGTGACTCTCATCAGGCCAGAAAACTCTGAAACACATTGACTTAATTAACTGGAGCTCTTCCTCCTCCTCCTCCTCCTCCTTCTCCTCCTCCTCTTCCTGTCCGTCAGCGTCTGGTGGCGATGAACATGCCTCTGAACTCTGACGGGATGGTGACTTTTAACGCCACACTCTTCGCTCTGGTTCGCACTGCCCTCAAGATCAAGACCGAAGGTATCTGAGTTGACCTGTTGACGTCACCCGTGAAACAGTAAAGTTTTCACTTTTGACTCAGTCTGCCTCATTTCACCTCGTTCACATTAACAAATAGGTCACAGACTCGACCAATCATATATTTACTCAGTGAAACTGCAGCTGATCTTCATCTTTACCCATAAGATGATAAAAACATAAAATGATTAATTCACATTTTAGAAGAAAATTGTACATTCTCTGTCCTGGTGGGACAATAAATATCTATTTAAAATGCAAGTGTTTCAACAGATTTTCTCACAGCTGGTTAAATTCTGTAGTTAGATCCGACAGTGTCATCATTTATATCTGACCACTCCCACCTTTTGCTGTTGCTAGGTAACCCTGAGCAGGAGAACGAGGAGCTGAGGGGGATCATCAAGAAGATCTGGAAAAGAATGAAACCAAAATTACTGGACGAAGTAATACCACCACACGAAGGTACTAATACTATTGATAGTGCTGATAGTACTATAAACGGTGGTAGTACTACAGCAGACCATAGTACTACTGCTCGTCCAGCTGCTGTGAGTACCACTGACTAGTCTTGTGTCTCTGCAGAGGAGGAAGTGACCGTCGGGAAGTTTTACGCCACGTTTCTGATCCAGGATTATTTCAGGAAGTTCAGGAAGAGGAAGGAGAGAGGAACTCTAACCGGAGAGCCTGACACCACCAACACATCTGCTGTACAGGTCTGTAACTGTTTGTAACTGTCTATAACTATCTGTAATTGTGTGTGTTTGTGTGTGTGTGTGTGTGTGTGTGTGTGTGTGTATTAACCTGTGTGTGTTCATTTGTGTTTGTATAGTTGTGTAAAGCCGGTCTAAAGACTCTACAGGATCTGGGTCCAGAGATGCGTCTGGCTCTGAATGAGGACCTGGATGAGGATGAGGAGGAGATGATAGAGGACGAAGAGCTGGAGGAGAACACTGTTTACAAGGTCTTTATTAACACACCCACATACATAACCTTTGACCTCTAATGTCAGGTCAAAGGTCACAGTCAGCATCTGATATTCTTAGCAGGGTGAAAATGGATTTGGACCAGAGGCAGATCGACGAGGCTCCGCAGTGACCACGCCCACAGGTAAAGAACAGCACGCTGACATGATGAGCTCACAGTGGCGTAGTTAAGATACACCTTAGTGAAATGAAGTAGCAGTACAACTGAGGCATCACAGGTTCAGCTTTATATGGTTCAGACAGTGTCTCGTATCTGTCTGCAGGTCCTGGTGGGGTTGTTGGAGACGTAGGTGTGTCTAACGGAGGTCTGATTCACCGGGTTGGTTCTCTGACCAAGATGCCGAATGGCAGCGAACACGATGAACATCTTCAACGTGGAGACAACATGAGGTCATCTGTCAATCATCATCATCCACGACGTTCATCAATTAGGAACGGCCAACTGGATCGCAGCCACAAGAGACCATCGTACTACAAACAGGGAAGGTAGGTCGTCGCACTAATTGAGAAAAAATACATGCTGTATTCCATTATACCTCAGAGCTCAGAACTCAGAAGTCGAGAGTTATAGTTCCAACAGAAGTTGCAACTGGAGCGCCCCGGAACAAAATCACCACCCGACTTCCCAGGTCGGAGTTCCGAGGTATAATGAAATGCAGGGTAAGCCCTTGTACTACAAACACACGTGGATTGTAGGTCATCACTGGATTGTAGGTCATCGAACTACAGTTGCATAACGCAGTCTGTCCCAAATGGATGCTGTCTTGATTGACAGCTGCCTAAGCCAATCAAACTCTCCCTGTCCGGCAGGAGGGACTCAAGGGACAGACACTGGAGGAACGGGGACACGGAGGCATTTGGAGAGCAGGGTTACTACAGCAGAGAGGAAGACAACGACAGCATCACCTCCAGAGAAAGGTATACAGACGGGTACACTGACGGACATACGGGCCTCTGTGTGTGCGTGTGTGTGTGAATGTGTGTGTGTGAGCGTGTGTGTGTTAAAATCTGTGTGTTTTCAGAAATTACCCTGATGATCCTCGACTGTACAGAGACCACTACGATGGCCACTCCCCCTACACAAACAGTAACTTTGGTAATGGCTACAGTGAGGGCAGGAGGACGACACGAAGACGCCTACTTCCTGCTACGCCCACAGGTGAGAGAATATCCCACTATCCTCCCTGCTAACTGAAAACACACTTGGATTTCAGTTATTCAGTTAAACCAGAATAAATCACACCTGAGCTGACTTACTGTGACATCATCACAGTTGAGCTGGTGCGTATGTTTCGTTGTCCTCCATCAGGTCGGAAACCATCGTTTAACATTCAGTGTCTGAGGAGGCAGGGGAGCAGTGATGACTTGCCCATCCCTGGGACATACCACCCCACCTCTCCGCCACGTCGCACGCGCACACAGGTAACACACACACAGATGAATCACATATTTACGTAGCAAGCACACATGTACCCCCCCTGTTCTTCTGTAAAATATAACCCCACACAACCCCACCTACTCCCTCCACAGACATTCAGCAATTATGAGTCTCATCTGTCCTCCGATCGCTCCGTGGCGGCCTCCTCGGCATCCTGGGCGAACCCGTGTCCTCGCCGTGGACGCCTCCTCTACGCTCCTCTGATCCTGGTGGAGGAGGAAGGCAGCCCGCCCTGGGGGGGGGGAGGACCTGGGGGAGAGAGGCAGAAGGGAGGGGCAGGAAGAGGTGAGGAAGAATGGAAACAGTGTTTCTGGTCTGCGACTGTTTTCATGCAGAAGTTTGACAAAGAAGTTCTATTTTCGGATCTCATGTTAGCACCATAGACTGTATATAAAATAGGATCTGAAAAGTAAAACAGGTTTACTGTCGTCTTTCGTCCACCAGGGGTCAGCGTGACAGGAGCAGAACCTAGACCAGCCTGGTACGGTGGTCCTGCGGGGACATCAGGTGGGAAGACACAAAACACACACACATAATAACGATCAAAATGTTTTTTGTGAAAATGTGATTGAGATGTTGTTCTGAATGTTACATAAACGTGACTGTTCCCCCTCAGCACCGCCGCCGCCGTACAGAGCCTACACCACTCTCAGAGTTCCCTCTCAGCTCGGAGCTCAGTTCACGGAGAAACGAGGATCTGCCGACAGTCTGGTGGAGGCGGTGAGGACACATTGATGGGATACTGATATTGATCTGATATTGACAGGCGACTGTGTCAGACGTCACTGATTCCATCTTCTCTCGGCAGGTTCTGATATCGGAGGGTCTCGGTCTTTACGCTCGGGATCCAAAGTTTGTGGCATTCGCGAAGCGGGAGATTGCCGATGCATGTCACATGACGGTGGATGAGATGGAGTCAGCTGCCAGCGATCTGCTTGGGAGCCACAGTTTCCTTAGCAACACTTCCTCTGACCCTGCCGCTCTCTACAGCGATGAAGAGCCAATGAGAACGGGCCGCGATGAGGACGAACTTGCAGATGAGATGACCTGTGTGACATCGTTTTGACCTTCTGGACCAATCATGGTTAAGAGAGAGGGAGTGAGAGAGACGGGACATCTGTAACATTTGAACCTGTCTGGCTTTGAATGACAAATCAGAAGATAGGAGAGAAAGGGGTGGGGCTTAATCAAAAAGCCAAACTGTCTGAGTTTGGGGTGAAAGGTCAGCATGGAGGACAGATTCCTGAAGCAAGGAATAAGGGAATAAAAAGGAAAGTGATGGAGGGAGGAGAAGGAAAGATGAAAGGAAATAAGGAGGTATAGAGAGGCAGAAGTGCAGGATAGTGGATGAAAAGATTAAGAGGAAGAAAGAAAATTAATAAATGAAGGGAAAAAAGTAAAAGGAAGAAGGAACGAATAAATGAAGGAAGGACAAAGATGGAAAAATAAAAGGAAGAAATCAAAAGAGAAAGGATGAGAAATAGAAGATTAAAATTTCATTAAAATGGGAAAGAAGGAAAAGAGCAGGATTGTCAATCAAACAGAAAGAAATATAGATAAATGGAAAAAAGGAGGAAGGAATGAATAGAGATGAAGAAGAAAGTGAGGGAAGAGTTGACAAAAGATAAAACAGTGAGAGAAGCAAATTGACAAGTCGTCACGGCGATGCTTCCTGTGGAGATTTTTGTAGTTTTAAAGTTTGACAACATTGAACAGAAGGGTCCCTGGACAGGGGCCGAGGGCCAAAGCCCCCATCTGAGGGGACATTACTCAGAAAGTCAATCAAACTACTACAAAGAGGGTGAGGTCGGTCACTGAGCTACATGGGATCAAACTGTACCCAAAATGCACTTCAGTCGCTGTGTGGTTGGTTTGTTATTGTTTGGATGTGCAGGTTGTTCTGTAATTTTATAAAAAATTTGAATAAAGTCTTTGAATCTTGTGAACATATGTTAATACAGATAAACACACCGGAAACGACACAAAGTTAAATGAATCTCCAGAAATTCAGATCGACAGACTGTCGTTAAAATGTTGGTGTACATTTATTCAAATTGTTATTTTTAATTTCTCAATTTGTCAGTAGAGCTCGTACCTCCACCAGGTTCCAACAGTCCCAAATTCACACACAAATAGAGACCCCAAAAACATGCCTGATTTGGTTTTTTTATCAAGATACATTATTAAATATTCCCTGGGAAATCAGTGATAACCACGTCCTATCTCACAAGTGATGAATTCCTGGATCGACACATTTTCCCAGATCCATGCCAAAAATGAATGGGTTCTTTTCTGGCCCATGTCCCATCCTTTCACCAAGTTTCATGGAGATCTGTAGTTTTTTGGGTAATCCTGCTGACAAACAAACAAACAAACAAACAAACAGGTGAGAACACATCCTCCTTGGTGGAGGTAGTTACACTCATGAACAAGTTCCTTCAATTCTGATGTAAATTTAAAACAAAATATTGAACTGTTAATATGTTGACTTTCACCTGAATATAATATCAGACGGATGTTTGATCTTTGTGTTTTTCTTGTGGATTTCATTCACTCACAATCCTATTTCTGTATTTTTTGTCTGTTTTCTTTCAGAAAATGATTCTTTTTCCAGAGTTAGTTTTAATTTGCAACAGGATCATCTCTCAGATATGAAATCTGGATGAAAGTCAAACCAGTTTGTTTTGAGATCGGTTCGCACGAGCCGTGTTCACACATACAGATGTGTTATGTGTTGAACATCCTGCTCTGTGTGAAGGAGTTCTTTTCTCAGACTTTAAGAACTTGTGTTTTCACTTGCTGACAATCAGACGATGAACTGAAAAGCCTTTTTTTGTCTCTTTGTCGTTTTCTACTTGACGTGAGAACCAGAGTGTTTGTTCCACGTGTTTCCCTTTTTTTTACATGTTTGATATTTTTTATTCATTCTCACAGAGACAATCTTGTTTATTAGTTGAATTCTCAACAGCTGACAGTCCACTGGCATTTTTTTGTCTCGTCTGAAATCTAAAAAAGACTATGTTTTCCCAGCAGTTAAGGGCTTTTCAATTTGACGCCTGGATTTCTCCAAAAAATCCATCTCGGATGTTGAGAACGGCCGTGTTGAGCTTACAAACAGCTCTAAACCCTGGTTTTCCTCAAATAAAAACCGAACACAAGCTGCCGTTTGACTACTAACTGTTCTTTCACACCTACGTACGTTTTCTGTGTTCAGTCTTCAAGAATTTGTCAATGTATATTACCTTTTGAGAATTTAAAAACCGTTAGTGTTCAAAGTAACATTACTCTGCCTTGTCAGGCCACATGGTTCTTTGTCTCCTGAGGTTCTTTTCTGTCAGCTTGTCAGCCAAAGCACTTACCACCTCCTCTGCAGAAGACCTTCGCATCCAAACCAGGTGGCAGCCCCCCGTGACGTCCCAATGGTTGGTGAACTGCCTTTTTTGGAGCCTCAAGTTTAACATTTTGACCAGCGCCATCTTGGTTTTTTTGGAACCAGATGTAGGAGCAGGGGGTGGGTCTAAGCTGATCCACTGCACGCCCACCTACACCTGCAACCATGCACTGATTGGACGGTACAAACAGTCAATCACACTGTTTGAGGGTCTATCTTTACTCTAAATAAGACAATTTACAAAATAAACATAATGTTGTATTGGAGAAAACTTGAAAGATTAAGACCATAAACTCCACAGGGAAATGTTTACTGACGTTATACATCAAGTGAGAAATTGGAATCTTTTTCTCATAGACTTCTATAGAAACTGACTTCTTTTTGCAACCGGTGGAGTCGCCCTCTGCTGGTGATTCCAGAGAATACAGGCTTCAGGCACTTCTCCTTTTGCTTTTTCCATTTTTATGAAGTCTATGTGACAAACAATTAAAATGATTCCCAGTCTCAAAAATAAAAAATAAAAGCAGACATAAAGAAAATATTAAATAAGGAATGTCATTAACGAAGGGGCACTGACTCTGTAGTTGTTGTCAGTATAGTTGAATTTGTCAAGCATTTGCTTCATTCTCACTGGGCTTTGTCTAAAATAAATGAAACTGTAATAAATTGAAAAACACTCTATGCCGCAGTGTGCTCTGGTCTCTGCTTCCTCTACTGTCTGACCAGAGTCACTGCAGGAGTTTAATTGGATGAGTTCAACATCTGGAGTCCTCACATCTGTGTGTGTCGGCCCAAGGCTCTGATCAACGTCAATGTGTGCAAAAACTGCACCTTTTTATGTAACTGTGTGTTTCCTGTTTTCGCTGCTTTGTATTTGGTATCAGATACACATTATATTAATAGCATTAATAGTACAGTATATCAAATGCTATAGTATTAACAGTAATAGTATTTAAAGTGAGTAAGTACAAAATTCAGTTTGAATATTTTTTGTAATGTCCCTTCTCCCTGTACTCTCTAAGAAAATCCATAGTTAGTACAAGGGGGGGGGGGATACCAGGTCCTTTAGATATTTATATATAAAGATTCATTCATAAAACAACAAACAAACAACGAATAAACCAACAAACAGTTTCACAGGGGTGAAAACATAATAACGTGTTCCTGCAGAAATCGTCCTATCAAGTCGTTTCATGATTCATTCCCACAGATTGTGTTCCTGCCGTTTTCATCTCAGATCAATGTGTCATGTATATTTGCTAAAACAAACATGATGTAATCTACTCGTCTACATGCATGATGTTGGTGAATGTATAATGAGTCTTCGTGTATGATGACAGTCTACGTGTATGATGTTAGTCTACATGCATGATGTTAGTCATGATGTTAGTCTACATGCATGATGTTAGTCTACATGCATGATGTTAGTCTACATGCATGATGTTAGTCTACATGCATGATGTTAGTCTACATGTATGATGTTAGTCTACATGCATGATGTTAGTCTACATGCATGATGTTAGTCTACATGTATGATGTTAGTCTACATGCATGATGTTAGTCTACATGTATGATGTTAGTCTACATGTATGATCAGAGTCATGTGTTAATCGTGTGAATCCTGCTGAAGCTAAAAGTTGAATCAGCTGTTGTAAGAATGCGTTATTAAGCCTCTACCCCCCTCTCACCTCCGCCTGTTTTTAAAAAAAAATATATTTCATAGAAAATAAAAAATAAATGACGCGGACACTGTAACAGCCTCCTCCCCCACCTCACCCGCCCACCCCTCCATCCTCCATCTCTTCTCTCTCCTCTCGACAAGCGGCAGGATGGACGTCGTAAATCAGGTAAAAAAAACACCGCACATTCACTCGTTATTTCTCGATTCTGCTTCATATTTGTCACATCTGTGTGTGTGTGTGTGTGTGTGCGTGTGTGGTGCTCGGGGTGTGTGTCTGTGTCATGGTTCGCGGCGGCCCGTCGGGCGTTTGTGTCGGGTTCCCAGTGAAGCATCTCTGTGCCGGGCCGCATCACGTCGGCAGCTCGGAGGTGCAGGGAGGAACGTTCATAACAACGGGGGGGGAATCAAGGGAATCAGGCTGAAATCAGTGAAATCAGTGAAATCAGAGGATTCAGGCTGATTTCACTGATGGTTTATTTGACTGAGTCAAGATGTAAAGACGCTGCAGATGTTTGTGTCGTTTCTCTTCACATCTGACTCATCAGCCCGGTATATGGGACTGGGTGTTTTTCAGCTGGTGGGCCTTTCATCCCTGCGCTCTGTCTGCAGGACTACTGAAATAAAATGAAAAACACTGTGTCCGGCAATGTCAGTATTCGGCAGCACTGTTCAGCAGTTTGTGTGTGTGTGCGTACGTGCGTGCGTGCGTGTGTGTGTGTGTGGTTGTAAAATGGCAGCCGGAGGAGGATATCCTCTCTGCTGCTGCTGCTGCTGATGATGATGATGGTGAAAAGAAGAAGAAGAAGAAGATGATGATGATGTTGTTGTCGCAGGTTCAACCGGTACCGATTATGTCTCAGGTGTTATTTCACCCGGTTAAAACCCAGGTTTACCTGCTCCTCCTCCTCCTCTTCTTCCTCCTCCTCCTCCTCAGCAGCAGTGAGATGGAGACGAAGGATGAACACGAGTTTACAAACGCTGAAATGTTACCGCAACATTATTATGACATTACATCATTACCACCACATAATTATCACATTATTAAAACATTTCAACATTATTTCAACATTACCTAAATATAACATTACACATTATTATAACATTGCTGCAACATTGATATACCATTTCTACAACATTATTATAACATTACAAAATTATAATATTACCACAACATTATTATAAATTACAGCAGACGTTATTATAACATTTTGCTATTATAATGTTACAGTAATATTACAGTTGTTGCAGACATTTTGAAGCATGTTTACATTCTGTTTATCTTAGCTCACCATCAATTATAATATTAGTGTTGATATGTTTAATGTGTAACATATGCTTTAAATCATTTGATGTTCTCCAATTAATGTACCTGATGGTTCTTCTTCAATAAAAAAATCCTGTAATCATTCATAACATGTTTGATAATTGACATTTACAAAGTCCGGTGATTTTTATTTAAATAGATTTTTTTATTGCAGTCTGATGAAACTGAAATCTGAATATTAAAAATCTCATCAATCGTGTCGACCACAAGAACGACAGACTGAAACCTGAGAAGTAAAATTGATCTGTTTGTTTGAATGCATGCAGTACTGTAACTATGATATTGTAACCACTTGAGGTAAATATTACGGTGGTACTTTAACTACAGGAAGTACTGATATTATGGAAATAATAGTACTACACTATTGTACTGTATCTTATATTTTCCTCTCGTCCGAAGTGTATCAACGTTGTGATATTTGACCATAACCGGGTTTACAGTATTTTGACATGATAAATAACTAACTTTGTGTGTGTGTGTGTCCTCAGATGGTGGCCCAGGGTCAGTTCAGGGTGCTGAAGGTTCCACTGGGCTTCATTAAGGTCTTACAGTGGGTGAGTTGATCAAAGCAGCAGCTGCTCCGAACACACACACTGAGTGTGTGTGTGTGTGTGTGTTTGTTTGTGGTGTCTGCATCTTTAACTCTTTCCTTTAAACAATACAAGAGTAACACACTGCTGTCCGGAAAAGAATTCTCCAAACGTTTTCTAAATGTTCTCAAAATCGTCTCAAAATCTTTTCCCTAATGTTCTCAGAATGTTTACTAAATGTTGTCAAATTGTCTTGTGTTTAGTTTCAGAGTCTCCTGAATCAAACAATAAAAAACTTCTTCTTACATCAGTCGAGCTAATAAATCATCGGAGGAAGTTTGTTACTGTGTTACTCTGTTGTTCAATTCATCAATTAATCACTCAATTGTTGCAGCTCAAGTTTTATTTTCCTATGACATCACTGCTCTGTATGAGCAAACATTCTTATTTATCTATAAGATGTTTTCACTTCACGTTTTGTGTGACTCCTCCTCCTGCTCCAGTTCTTCGCCATCTTTGCCTTCTCCACCTGCGGCAGTTATTCTGGGATGTTCCGGATGTCAGTGGAGTGTAAGAACCGGACAGACAGCGACCTGAGCATCGAGGTGGAGTTTGAGTATCCGTTCAGGTCAGTTGATGACTCTGACGTGTCACACGACGCAGAGTGTGAGCGACAACACAATCGCCGTGAATGCACACATGGATGGAGACGGATCGTAGACTGTAAATAAAGATGGACGATACGGCAGCTCCCAAAGTGAAGCCAAATCATGTGGATCTCTGTCTGGTGGCTGGCTGCAGCATAGGTTATGAAGAGAGCTGAAGTCACTTCTTCCAGTTCTCTTCTGTTTGAATGAGGAGTGAGACACTTCACACTCACATATTCTGTGAATGAAACAACTGTAGTGATTTCTAATGCAGAATCAGGACCTGCACGTTTAAGAGTAATGCTGAACTGTAGATCAGTTAGAACATCTTAGGAGGAAGCATTTATCTCCACTATTCAGCTGGAAACTTTTGAAATATCAAGAATTCTGAGCAGAGTTTGGTGTATTTGTCACAGAGTTATGTTTCAGTTCAGTGAGAGGGACTATGTAGATGGTGATGTCATTTCTTTTTTTAGAATCAATAATTAATTCCCCTGGTTTGACACATTTGATTCTGTCGTCCTGATCTGGTTCATTGTCACCAGAGACATTAAAGCTTCTCCTGCCCGGGTCACATGTTTTTGTACCGACTCAAACTTGATGTGAGCCGGCGCACAGAGTTTAGTCGACCTGTCACGCAGTTGTTGTTACCATGGTGACAGCTGGCCGGTTTACCCTGACCACCTCGTAGAGGACGATCAAATTTTCACTGCTTATCGATTGGTCCGAGGGACCGAACGCGACCCAAACCCTGCGGCTAATGTTCTGCTCTCCCTCTGTCAGACTTCACCAGGAGCACTTTGACGCCCCCACCTGTAAGAGCGGGGACAAGGAGCGTCTCTTCCTGGTTGGCGACTACTCTTCCTCGGCCGAATTCTTCGTCACCATCGGTGTCTTTGCCTTCCTCTACTCCACCGCGGCTCTCAGCATCTATGTCTTCCTCTTCGAAAAGTACAAGGAGAACAACAAGGGCCCCCTGATCGTAAGTTCACCCACCTGACCAGCTGCACAGATGACAGATGAGCCGTGGGAAACATCACTCATGCTGAACTCTGTTTTAGGACCTGGGAGTGACTGCAGTTTTCACCTTCATGTGGCTGGTGAGTTCGGCGGCCTGGGCCAAAGGTCTGTCAGATGTGAAGACGGCGACCGATCCGGACAAAGTGCTCACTCTCATCTCAGCCTGCGACGCCGAGGAGAATCAATGTCGCGAAGTCCACGATCCAGTCATGTCTGGACTCAACACCTCTGTGGTAATACCTTAGACACCTTAGGAAGTCGGGCTTTGGTCGAACAGACTGAGCCTCATTTCAGGGCTGGTTATTATCTGAAAATGTTTAATCACCCTAAACAAGACTCCACTGAAACCAGTGTTACTTTAAATCTCTATTAAATCCTGAGTGGCATGCAGACATAGGACCAATCAGAAGGGCTAATGGTGATACATGTGTTTTTATCAGACACTTCTGATGACAGTGACAGAAATGAGTTTAACGGTAAATCATAGACGGTATGTTACCCCTCATTCATCTCTCCTGTTCTGCTCCAGGCTTTTGGTTTCATCAACCTGGTCCTGTGGGCTGGAAACCTCTGGTTCGTCTTCAAGGAGACTGGCATCATCGCTCCCTTCATGCGGGCTCCTCCTCCTCCTCAGGAGAAACCTGCTGCACCAGAAGCCTACGGCCAGCAGGGAGCGTACGAACAAGACCCGTACGCCAGCAACCAGGGAGGATACCAGCCCGACTACAGCCAGCAGGGATACAACCAGGTGATGAGCTGAGCTGCTGCTCATCAATACTTTATTATTTACACCAGGCGACTGTACTGGTACGTTTTGAAAGGAGTCCCCCCAGAAGGGCTGTAATTTGATGGTTTGATTAGGGCGTGGCAATAAATCATGTGATGTCACACGACATCTCACCCCAGGGCCCAGCTGACACGCAGAAAGTGTATTTCGGTCTAATTACAACCTGAAAGTAAGTGTTTATCTGGAGGAATGAGATTATTATACCACAGATGACTCAGGACACTGGGGCCTCAGTACTTGTTCCGAATGTTTAGTGAGGACTATTATATCCTTTATAGTGGACTCAGAGTATCCCGCAGTGCATCATGAAAATTTGTGCATAACCGATGGTCACTGACCAAGCAATATATAGTATACTGCCATGCATTGCTGAATGAAAGAAAACTGGAGAGAACTGTATGATGTGAAAACAAAACGGGGCTTGTCTGAGTTTGCCCAGGATGGAGCGTAGTCTGACCATCAGAGTCTGACACTGTGAGAGCAATAATTTCACTCACAATTCGACAATGTCTTTTTCAACGAGAGCAGCAAGTGTCATCTTTCTCTGTCTGGTGATTCTGTTTATCAAAAGAATATGATGAATGTAGCACTGAAAGTTCTAGCAGAAGCTAAATATTTCCTATATATTCATGCAGGAAAATACCCTCACTATGAACTGTATTTATCACTGAAATATAGTATAATGTGTTAACCCTAAAATACAGCACTATATGCATTTAGCATAAAAATGCAGTATAATATGTCTTTATCACAACATATAATATGTGTTTATCCGACAATGAGAATGAGAAAAAATGAGCAGAGTGAGAGTGTTTTCTTCATTGTGTCAGTGAGCTTCACTGCCGGTGCAGTGTGGGCGGGATTTGTTGACATGTCACTTGCCGCTGTGTCTCCTTCAGGATGCAGAGTACGGTCAGGGCTACGGCCAGCAGGGGGCGCCCACCTCCTTCTCCAACCAGATGTGAAGTGACAGAGAGCAGGTGAGTTTACTGCATCATTAGTGTCTCGCTCTTTCTCCGAGTCTGGCGATTTGCCTACATCACAATGAAAACAAATTTTAGTTTATCCTGACAAATGCTCACTATAATACCAAATGCGGATTCATCTGCTGCTGAAGATAGTCCTTAACAAAAGCGTATTATGTTTCCTCCTGTTTGTGTGATTTTTTTTATTTATATACAGTATATTAATCCTGGGTCATTATTAGAACAGCAGCTTGTATTGGAGAGCGTGGCTGTGGAGGATAAACCCCAATGAACTTTGTTTTTCTTCCAGAGAAAGCATCGGAGTGAACCAAGTGTGGGTCGCCTGCAACCTACCCACAATGCAACGCTCCAGTCTGTCTGCATAGTTAATGGGAAGGGTGAGGGAGGGGAGGGCTAAGGGTTGGGGAGTTTAGATGTTCAATATAATGAGTCGATGTGTAAATTATTAAAAAGAGAGTTATAAATAACAAATCCACAACTTGAACAAAGCACTAGAACAACAAAAACAACAACCACTAAGGCCGACAAACCTTCTGAAACCAGTGACCATGTGGATAAGAGTTAAATTCATATTAAAGTCAAGAACCCGTGGAGAGAATGTATGTTTGTGTTGTATAGATATCCCCTTGAACAGATATATATTATAGACTGAACTGTTTCTTCATGTTTCCTATTGAACCCAAGGACCTGCTCCATCCCCTGTTGTATGCCCCCGCTCCCAACAGCAACAAACCAGATTCACATCGGCCAATCACGAAGCCGTTCAGACTGGGTTCACACAGATCAGATCCAAAACAGATTTGAACCAAATCAAAACCAGCTCAAACTGGATCCAACCCGCCGACCCTGCATCTTCCAGCGTCACCTCCCAGCTGTTTGCTGTTTGTCTTGCTGCATGTAAATATCAACACAGGAAGTGATGTCATTCTGGAGGTGCAGTTAACCCAGTCTGGACTCCAGCTTCTTGTCGTCCCCGGGTGAAAACTGGATCCAAAATGGCTCCTTGGCACCACAGTTTGCACAGTTTGTGTGTTTATTAATGCGCTGAGCTGGAGCTTCGTTCTGCTGTTACATTCCTGCGGCTGATTCACATCAGATTATATCAGATTATCTGTGGAGAGGACACAACACTGCAGAAACAGCCGTCTAAATTATTATTACTCAACCAAACAGGAAGCAGATGATTCTATTGGTTTTTACTGCACTTTGTTGAACTTCAGCATATGTCCAGCCGAAGTCTGAAATTACGTTCATGTTCCGACCATTTTAAATGAAGTTATTGTGACAGTAAATGCTGCATTAACGTAAGTTTCACTACCGTTGGCTAGTGATGCTGTGCCAGTCAGTTATATCAACATTAACCCACATGTTAAAATGAAATGCATAAATAAACGTTACACTTTTCAAACGGATGTTTCTGTCAGCAAACGGACAGTGTACTTGTCTTCTCCGCAGCCAATCAGCAGCAGCCGTGAGCTGTTTTTGTCTGAAAAAGTCTGAAAAAAAAACCTTGATGCTTCTTCTTCTTTGGTTGTTTTTCTGAAAGTGAAACTGTTTTGGGCGTCGGTATCTTCCTCCGCATGGTGACGTGTTTCCTGCTCGTGTTGTTCAGTGACTGATAGGTGTGATTCTACTTCCTGTTCTCCTGTACAGGTGTGTGTGAGTGTGTGTGTTACCTGTCCATACTTCTACAGTATATTTCTCTATCACTCTCTTTTTTTTGTCATACATTTTTCTTTCTTTAATCTCGTCATCACTTTTTATTTCTTTCTCCAGTCTTTTCTTTTTCTCTCAATCTTTCACTTTTCTTCTTTTTCTCTTTTTAATCCTTCCCTCTGTCTTCTTTCCTTTTACATTTTTTCCTCCTTTTTTTCTTCTCCTACTCTTTTCCCATTTTCTTTTCTCTTATCACCACCCCTTTTCTGCCACTCGTTCTTCTTGTTGTTCTTTGTGACTCTCCTCTCTGCCTCTGTGATGTAACTTCCTGTATCATGATATTCTACTAAGCATCCGTAACCATGACGATGGTTTTGACAGTGTTGATGATGATGATGTATGTGTGACTTGTTGCTATGGAGACCCCCCTACCCCCTCTTGTGTTAATTCAGTGGAAAATTTCAATAAACAACAAACCTGTCTCTGATTCTGTCTATTTATGACACAAAGAGGGTGAAGGAGAGAATTAATGAATGAATGGATTAACATGATTAGTCAAGAGTAGAGTATTCAAGGAGTGAACAAACAAACTGATCTGTGGACAAATGAAAGGATGAGTAAACAAATTACAGAATGAACAATCTGATCAGATCTAATGATCGCCATGAAGGGAAAAAAGGTTATTGAGTGAATTTTCAGTATCTTGAAAGACAACATGATGAAAAGATGAACAAATTAATGAGAGCAATGATAGTCTCTCTTCGTTCATTTAAAAAAAAAATCCTCTCTCTCCTCCTCTTTTTCCATTTTCCTTCCCCTCCCTTCCCTCATAGCTCCCCCTCCTCCCCCGTCCATCCTGGTCTTTCACTCTTCTCTTCCTCCTCACTCCTTTGTCTCCTTTTTCATCTCATGGCTCCTCCCTCTCTCCTCATCTATTCACTACCTCTCGCCTCCTCTCCTTAGTCATCAACCCCCCGCCCTCTCTCTCTATCTGTCCACATCCCTGCAGCCCCCCCCCCCCCCCCCCCCCCCCCTCTCTCTCTGTTATCAGATGAGTGTCTGTGGTCGCAGTCAGTGTGTGTTTGTGTGTGTGTTCAGTCAGTAGCATGGCGTCTCTCAGCCTTCTGCTGCTCAGCACCGCTCTGATCCACACCGCCCAGGTAAGGATGATGCACGACGACACATAGACAGACAGACAAACAGAGAGAAAGCGAGAGAGAGAGAGAGAGAGAGAGAGAGAGAGAGAGAGAGAGAGAGAGAGAGCGTGTTTACATGTGTCATATGTATTAAATCATTTTATCAGTCAAAGAAATGCTGTGTCGTCACAGTAACCTGATCAGGATGCAAAATTATGTTGTTGCCGTTTATCTTCTACCTCCCTGTCAGCATTGTTACATCACTGTGTATGTGTGTGTGTGTGTGTGTGTGTGTGTGTGTGTGTGTGTGTGTCTGCATTCGTGTGTCGCTTTTGTGTTCTCTATTTTCCATTTGACGTATTAGTGATTGAAGCATTGAGAGAAGACTGCACCTTGTTTGTGTTCTAACGTGTATGCCAGTGTGTACTTGTATAACTCATGCTGTGAGAATGTGTGAGTGTGTGTGTGTGTGTGTGTGTGTGTGTGTGTGTGTGTGTGTGTGTGTTTGTGGGCAGTTACTGTGATCGGAGGAACATTTCATTTCAGCACCTGTCACCATAGCGACAGGAGACGGTAACCCAGGCGACAGTGGGTCATGTGAAAGTGCACATCAAAAGCTGCAGCAGAAAAAAAATATAGTGTATACAGTATATAGCACCCAATACACAATGTGGGCATAGGGTATGCATTGCCCCTCAAATGCATTTCATTTTATTATTATGTTTTAATATATATTTTAGATATATTTTAAATAGTAACAGCTGACTAAGATGGATCATCTAATATTCTCAGTCAAACCCACAGATTCACCTCACCAGAATGTGAAGTAGAAAGTATTTGACAATTCACATTATGATCACACTGTGATCAATTATCACACAGTTTCCTGTTACATTTCTGTCACACGACTAATCAGTAAATCCACTAATGAACTGCAGCTCTACTGGTGTGAGTACTGCATCTTACTCTATAAACATTACTTTAATGGACAAACTCAGACTGTATCTAACTAGCACAGAGACGTGATCCCGTAAATATGCAGCGATACGATATTCAAAGAATCCAATGGAATTCACTGTGTTACATTACACTGCCCAGCAGCTGCAGCTCATTCACCTTGACCATCGTGTGAGACTTTTCCTGAGTTTGTTACATCACAACATAGACTGTAAATAAAGATGGACGACATGTCAACTCCTAAAAATGAAGCCAAATCATCTGGATCACCCCCTGGTGGCTGGCTGCAGTATAGGTCATAAACCCCGACCCCCTCCCTGTCAGCAGATGGACCAAACTAAAAAAAAATCAAAGTACATCAAACCTACCCATCATTTTAGGTAGTTTTTTATCACATTGATGTATGTTCAAGTGTTTATGTTTTCTGATAAGTTTGGTTTTAATTAGTGATTGGATGCTATTAAAAGTGCTGAGATGCCATGATTGACAGCTGAGACCGACATGTGATCGGTTGAGCAGCACTCTCATCCATCATTCATGACATGTCAGCTCGTTTTTCAATTATTGATTGATTGATAATTAAATAACTAAGTAAAACCAAATTGATCAGAAACATGGACACTTGAACATTCAGCAGAATATGATAAGAATATCCTATTCGGCAGTGGGTGAGACAGTGATGCTTCTCAGAGGACTCATTATTACCTCCTCCTCTTCCTCGTTATCATCCCAGAGCTGCTGATGTGTCATCATCACACAGAATCACAGACGTAACCAACTCCTGTAGTGAGTGCTCGGCATCTTAAACCTGGGCTACTGCCGCCTGAGATATTATAGTGGAAAATCACAGCATCTGAACTGAGGGCGACTGTTTCTGTTTATCCCTGACAAACAGCAGGAAATTAAACCTGCTTCACTTTTCCACTGATCTGTAAACAACAGCAGCCACAAAGGAGATGGTATCTGACCATGGAGCAGCAGTTTTTTCATCCTGCAGGGGAATGACTTACTGTACATCTTATCTTTTATCCAGAGAGACTCTGAACTGAGGGACCACACTGAAGCTTCAGTCCAGTCAGAGACTGAATTTGTCCAACGAGACAAAGATCAGGAGACATCACAGTTATCAGAGCTGGTCAGAGCTGGTCACACAACAGTGTCTTCAAACGCTTCTTAGACAGAAGCGTAGTGGCTTGAATATGTTTAGAGTCAGAAGAGAGAAATTTGTGACTCAATTTGATTTACGGGAATATGGAGTTAGCTACATGCACAGCTGGGGTCGGTGATTTGGAGGGTTACACAAGAGGGCTGAATTGTAAACAGACTAAATTGATATAGCACTTTTCTAGTCTGTCAACTACTCACAGGGCTTTACAATGTTTGCCTCATTTACCCAATCACACACACACACATTCACACACTGACGATGAAGCGTTAGGAGCAGTTTGTTTCTAGCTCAAGGACACTCTGTAGGAACCGGAACCAGGAACGCACTGATTACAAGATGATTGCTGTACCTGACAGACCTAATTGATAAAACATGAGCTTGAATGAATCCTGAGTCTGCTGAGTCACAGTTTGAACTGCTGAGTCACTGTTCAAATTGCTGAGTCACTGTACAGACTGTTCAAACTGCTGACTCACGGTTCAGACTGTTCAAAATGCTGAGTCACTGTTCAGACTGTTCAAACTGCTGACTCACGGTTCAAACTGCTGAGTCACTGTACAGACTGTTCAAACTACTGAGTCACTGTTCAGACTGTTCAAACTGCTGACTCACGGTTCAAACTGCTGACTCACGGTTCAAACTACTGAGTCACTGTTCAGACTGTTCAGACTGTTCAAACTACTGAGTCACTGTTCAGACTGTTCAAACTGCTGACTCACGGTTCAAACTGCTGACTCACGGTTCAAACTACTGAGTCACTGTTCAGACTGTTCAGACTGTTCAAACTACTGAGTCACTGTTCAGACTGTTCAGACTGTTCAAACTACTGAGTCACTGTTCAGACTGTTCAAACTGCTGACTCACGGTTCAAACTGCTGACTCACGGTTCAAACTACTGAGTCACTGTTCAGACTGTTCAGACTGTTCAAACTACTGAGTCACTGTTCAGACTGTTCAGACTGTTCAAACTACTGAGTCACTGTTCAGACTGTTCAGACTGTTCAAACTACTGAGTCACTGTTCAGACTGTTCAGACTGTTCAAACTACTGAGTCACTGTTCAGACTGTTCAAACTGCTGACTCACGGTTCAAACTGCTGACTCACGGTTCAAACTACTGAGTCACTGTTCAGACTGTTCAGACTGTTCAAACTACTGAGTCACTGTTCAGACTGTTCAGACTGTTCAAACTACTGAGTCACTGTTCAGACTGTTCAGACTGTTCAAACTACTGAGTCACTGTTCAGACTGTTCAGACTGTTCAAACTACTGAGTCACTGTTCAGACTGTTCAAACTGCTGACTCACGGTTCAAACTGCTGACTCACGGTTCAAACTACTGAGTCACTGTTCAGACTGTTCAGACTGTTCAAACTACTGAGTCACTGTTCAGACTGTTCAAACTGCTGACTCACGGTTCAAACTGCTGACTCACGGTTCAAACTACTGAGTCACTGTTCAGACTGTTCAGACTGTTCAAACTGCTGACTCACGGTTCAAACTGCTGACTCACGGTTCAAACTACTGAGTCACTGTTCAGACTGTTCAGACAGTTCAAACTGCTGAGTCACTGTTTAAACTGCTACTAAGAGTCACTGTTCAAACTGCTGTCTCATTGTTCATAATACTGAGTCACTGTTCAAACCGCTGAGTTATTGTTCATAATGCGGAGTCACTGTTCAAACTAGTGAGTGACTGTTCAGACTGTTCAAATTGCACAGTCACTGTTCAAACTGCTGACTCACTGTTCATAATGCTGAGTCTATGTAAATCCAACTCTAATCATAAATGAGTGCAGCTCATTGGTTAGTGATGAAGGCAGGTTGTCCTCAGAATGATAGACATACATACAAACATGTGTGTTTATATAACCCTCATCAGCCTGAGGCTGGAGAGAGGATTTGTTCTAATCAATAACTTGCTCCGAGACACACTGAGCAATAACTCTCACTGGACCAATCGCATTAGTGGAGGTAGGGACAGAACAGCTTGTTACATCACCATGGCAACATCCTCTCCACGACCCTTCCACACCCACAGACACACACACACACACACACACGGACACTAGTTGACACAATGCATTCCACAGCTGGTAACCAGAACTAACTGTCAAAGCCAGTCCCCACCACGATTGAAAACAAGCCCACACAACTTAAGTGAGAAAAAAAGAAAACAAGCCCAAACACACACACACACACACACACACACACACACACACACACTGTCAGGACCAATCATATTAGTGGAGGCAGGAACAGAACAGCTCATTACACTGCCATGGCAACAGCACATCTCCCTGGACCCTGCAAGTATCCTTCCTCACACACACACACACACGCACATACAGACAAAGATACACACACAGGCTTAATGTAGCACAAATGGTTTAGCTGAAAGTTGCAGTCGTCTCCTCATCTCTTTGGTCTGACGCTATGTTCAGGTTTAACACACACACACACACACACTCACACACACACACACACACACTGTGTTGGCAGAGCAGTCGAAGGGTCAGGTGACAGCTTGTCACAGCTGGAAAACAAAGGTAGGAGTTCTGGCTCCCGTGTTGTTCATGATGGATGTCATATCTGTGATATTCCTGCTGGGTCAGGTCAAAGAGGCAGTTTAATGACCACCCAGAGACTCGGAGTCCTACAAACACCCACAGCTTAGTCCCTGAGTCTGGTCCCCGTGAAGAATACAAGACATAAAAACATGTCACATGTTTCTGTCCAATTACTTGATGATCAATACACAACAACAGCTCTTCCCTAGTACATGATGCCACTTAATTTAATATTGGCAAATTTGAAAACTCCTGTAGTCTGAACCCATTTTAGGGGATGTGCAACAGCTGATTTTGAATTTATGTTTTCATATAACTGTACTTTGATTTCATTGAGATGTTAAAAACACTTGAGATTGGCTATTGTTGTTGTCACACTGATACGCTAAAGGAAGTAGAAGGTGTCCAACTTGATGGGTGTCTTTTGATACTCCACCCCTGCAGCTGCGGGCAGCTCACATTGATGTATCAAGATGATAATGTTGATAATGATGATGATGTCCTCCAACCCGTCTCTCAGCCTCTACCTGCCGCTCACGGAGGGGGGCGTAGCCTTGACGTATCAGCGAGTGGAGTCAGACGCCAGCGCAGAGACCTCCGTAACCTGCTTCCTTATGAGGAACAGATGATGTCATATAACGCTGCACAGGGAGGTGGCGGGTCCAACGATCTGTACTACCAATCAGATGACTTGAGGGGGAGGGGCCTGAACCAGGCCCTGCAGCAATTGGTGGAGAGAGACCAGAGGCGGGAACAGGAAGAGGGAGAGCGAGCAGGTTAAAGCAGTTTAAATCATTTCACCCATGACTAAAATTGTTCAACTTCTTATATATAATCTGACAGTTTCTTTTTCATGATAAAAAATAATAATAAAATGATACAATGATAATAATGAGAAAATCTGTGATGACTATTTTGCCTTGTGTCTTAAAACCTCAGATTTTTTTTAATTGTGGTTTGATTTGAAAATCTTGTCAGCAAATCATCAGCCTTCTGCTGTTTGTTTGAAAACATGACTAATGAACCAGTCAAATGTATCTTCAGCCTACCTGACCGCTCTGCTTCGCCTCCTGAATGAGGCAGAGAGCGTGGGATTGGTCGGCCCGGGAGATGTGGCGGTGATCGAGGAAGAGGAGGATGAGGAAGACGATCGGGATCCCCGGCGGGACTTCCGGGGCCCAGCCCCCGCAGACTATGATGAGACTGGGCAGGGTATGAGAATGGGGAGGCCCCCCGGCGCCTGGTGGGGCCTCCTGGAGCCCCAGCTGGCTCAGGCCCTGTTGGACAGGTGAGGAACACCATGTCTCAGTGTCATAGGAAGATTTTCATTATCAATCGCAGATGATGACATATAAGATGATGAATCTTGAAGAATAAGTCGGTGAATAACGAGCTGTGATCGACAGGGGGGAGCCTCAACTGGCACAGACTCTACTTGAGAGAGCGAGACAGGAGCGACTCCAGCAGACGGGTCGAGGACTGAACAGAGACCAGGACACTCTGAGGTGATCAATTTGTTGACGGGACCGATCGATTGATCAGCTGATACATGATGCTTCCATCTCTGTCATAGGAAAATATAATTCCAACAAAGACAATGTTAATATTCTAGAAAAAAATCTAAAGATTAGGAATTTAAAAAAATCATATAACATGTAGAGACTCATTCCCCTCAATATTCAACACATTACCTCTACACATATTAGACTCCCGTCTTTTTATATATAACCTTATATCCACATGTCACAAGCTCTTACAACAACTGTTTGTCTCGTCCTCAGACGCATGGTTGCTAGGATACTGTCCAGTATCGGTCCTAACGACACCCCAGTGAACCCCTCTGGTCGTAGGGCAAAGAGGGACCTGTCTGTCACTGCAGTTGAACCCGTTAGCTCCACCCACAGGAGGACTCGCCGTTCCCTTGAGGATGTGACACCCCCATCACCCAGCAACGACCCCCCACTCCTAAGGGTGAAACGGCTGGAGGAGGAGGAGGAGGAGAATCCCCGCTCCCCCACTGCTGGGCTGCAGAGGATGAAACGCATCGATACCATGACAAATGCTGCAGTGGAAGACTTGAATCATGGGAGTCATAGGCGCCGGAGGAGAGCCACCCTAAACTACGACCCCCAAATATTGATAGATCAGATTCTGGAATACATGAGGGAGTAAGAGGAGAGGAGAGGAGAGGAGAGAAGAGCAGAGGAGAGGAGAGGAGAGGAGAGAAGAGCAGAGGAGAGGAGAGGAGAGGAGAGGAGAGGAGAGGAGAGGAGAGGAGAGGAGAGGAGTAGAAGGAGCTGCAGGAGGAGAGTGAGAGGTCTGAAGCAGAGTAGAAGGAGGAGCAGGAGGAACAAGAGGAGGAGGTGTATTCTGTTGTCCTTTTTTGTTTCTTATTTTCTGTTTCAGTGATAAAATTGTTTGTATTTGCTGCTTTAGGTGAAAATAAATCTGATAAGTCATGTGTTGTTACACCAAAGAGGAGGAAGAGAAGGTTAATGATGAATGCACTTATGCGAGATGAAGTGCTTTCATTACCTCTTATCCTATTGGTCTGTGATTTCCTGAACGTTTCCTGGAAACAGCCTGGTCATCTGCTGACATCTTCACGTAGCTGATGAGACTTTACTGCTTGAAATACAGTGAAATATAAACAAACGTCAGCTGGCCGTTTCTCTGTTTCCTTGAGAATCAGAACCAAACTGTGTTGAGAATTCACTTTTAATTCACATTTGAATATCAGGTTGTGTGATCAAATTCGAACCTGGGGAGATTTATAGAGCCTCTTGGTTGTGGTGGAACATGGGAAATGTAGTTCACAGCTGTTTCACAGATCAGATCAGAGAAATATCTAAAAGGGAAAAATACAATTCAACACAAACTATATAGAATAACATTTGAATAATGAATGAAGTTTAGTTTAAAAGGAGAAAAACAAAACTACAAACTTTCTCAGATATAAAACACTACAGTTGCCATGAGCCTCAGCTGCTGTTGCTATGGTAAAAAGCTGTAGTATTCTCCTTCAGCAACAGCTTCTTTAAATACAACAACACTGTCTGCTGTTTTTTAAATTACAACAATGCCCTCTGGGAGTTGTAGTTGACCTCACCCAGATTTCTCTTTAGAAACACCTCAGCTGTCTGACTTTGGAAAGAGACAATGATGGACAGTGATGGTAACCGCAGCAATGGCTCATCAGCTCTGTGATTGGTTCGTTCCTATTGTGTTCATGTTCTTCAGCTTGTGTGCAGCAGCTCTGTCAGTGTGATCACTCGTGTCTGTGGTGAATCTAAAAATCTTTATTTATCTCGAAAATAAAGTCAGTGTGTCCACCACAAATGTTTCTTCACTCTCTGCTATTATATACATATACATATGTATACACAAATATATACGCACACAAACACACACACACACACACACTCTATACAAGATGATCCAATAGCTATTTTCCCTTTTATTTTTCTTTTAATCTACTATCTGAAGCAGACTGGATTCTAGGGAGACACATGAGGGACAAATGGGGGGGTGGGGGTCCAGATGTTTTGGCGTCACTGCGCGTTTGCTGATTATTAACTAGTTAAAATGAGTTTCCAGTTTATTAAGTTAAACAGATCCTCCAGATCACGTCACAGACACGGAGACACAATCATCACATTTACTTCATCAGAGTTAGTATTATTAATCATGCTCTGTAGAGAAAATCAGTCTGAACGTTTCTGACGATAACAAGTCGAAGTTATCAAATAAATAACAAACAGCACAACAGCACAGCATGCAGGACTCAGTGGAGGGTAAACTGAAAGGTGTCTTTATGTGCCTGAAAAGTCAAAGGTATTTGAGCGTCGCAAGCCCATAGGTCGATATCAGTTTATGAATACTTACAGTCGCTAACTGCAGGAGGAGCTGTCTAATATCTTAACAGAACCACAGTCAGCGTTAGTTTGCTAATATCTGACCTGATGAAGAGGTCACATGGAGAACGGTCAACAGATTAAAATTACATTTCACCAACATAACCCAACACACATCAAATTATAGTAATAACACCTAACTGAGTAAATGACAACAGTTAGCTTAGCATAAGCTAGAGGTGTTTCCTTCTCATTGAATTACAACTAAGTTTCCTCCAGACACAAATAAAACTGAAGCGTGACCGACAGTGATTCACATGTTCTCATCTTTACTGAGGTTTAAGCTGATTCAGTAAATCCCTAGTTTCTAAGAAGTGAGAATTATAACAAAGGCTGGTGCTGACATCATGTCCACATGTTGTACATCACAAACTCTGTTAAACCATAACACATGATTTCATAAAACCGTTGTGCTTCTGTTTGTGGCTTCACGACAGAGTCGCCATGTTTATTCTCCTCTTGCTCACTGACTCCTCTCCCTCAGAAACACAAACCTGTCGAAACATTTTGCGCAACACACACTTTTTCCGTCACCATGATAACAGAAGGTGGAGGTGGTATCCAGGTAACCAGGTGAAGATGAGAGGAGGAAAGCTGCATCCTTCTTCTTGCTCATTTAGATGTTGATGTTGATGATGAAGGATGTAAAGATGAGGAGGAGCACTGAATACGAAAGGACTCTATAGAGGAAGAAGAGGAAAGAAAAGAGAATTTATATATGTGTGAAGATAAAATGACACAGGAAGTGACAGAAGGAGAAGAAGAGACTAACCTTCATGACGTCACGCTGACATCAGCAGACCTGTGGTCACTGTAAACAAACAGAGTGTCACTACATAACTGTGAGTAAAGGTGCGTCAGTGTAGTTGACGTCAATGCCCCGCCCCCTACTGACACCCCCCCTCACCGTCCTTGGCATCCGGCGGCAACAGGGCATCCTGCCTGTTGGCAAGGACGAATGCTAGCGTTGCCAAGATAGCGGCGTCCAGAACGCCCAGGATGGCCAGGATGTAGGCCCAGTGGACCGAACAGTGACCTGGAGAGAAGCTGCCCACCTGGAGACAGGGAGAGGACGAATACTATCAGGACAGGATCAGTATCATCTGCCACTGAGGACATGTCTATAGATCTCTTTATACATATGATTTTTTCTGTCTGAAATTAAAACAATGAATAGAATCGATCTAACGATAAAGGACCAATAGTGCTGCTGTGATCAATACATCAATGAATTCACAAACCCTTCTGTAACTCACCGAGTCTCCACACAGAGCTCTCATCTCTGGACTGTCCCACGAGTCTGGAAACAGAAGACAGGCTAATGCCAGACAGAACCCTGAGTGACAGACAGGCAGAGAGACATGTATTGGTTACTGTGTTGACATACTGAGTTCCTCCTGTCTCCCATGTGTCCTGGCTGTTCTGTCCTCACTGAGACAAACCACATATATTTAACTACAATTCCCATGAGTCTTTGCAGCACACGCGCTACAAAACCCCCCAGCAAAGTCACATCCTGATGTTGAACACATAAAAAACACCAAAGGAACCAGTAGAACCAGGAGAGTTGACTGACCAGCAGTGAGCTGCAACCAGGCACAGATTTTGTACACGGTTGCAGCGCTGCAGAACCGGAAGAGACAGAGACAGAGGACGCTGATCCACACGGCCCACAGGGACACTCCCACCAACACGGCCACCGACTGGAAGGACGGAAGAGGAGCCAGGCTGGACAGACCGCCACGACAGTCCGGGACTGGCCAGTCCGACTCCACACACACCTGACAACACGACGGCATACAGAGACACATGGACACACGGGGGACAGAGACAGGTTAAAGTTAAAGAATGATGAAACAGGACTTCATAGCTTCATTAGACCAGGAGAAGGACCAGTCCATAACTTCTTGCATCTCCTCTCACCTCAAACAGTCCCAGGGTGCCGATGGGCGCCCCCTGTTGCCGTGTGTCAGTGGTGCCGATCCAGGACGGCTGCACAAGGACGACCACCTGAATGATGGCGAAGCAGAGTGTACAGATGGCCCAGAGGACACCGACCGCTCGGGCACTCCGAACAAACTCCGTCTGATAAAGACGAGAGAGGTCGGTGAGGCCGGGCGTCACCGACATGACTGAGAGACAGAGAGAGAGAGACAAAGAGAGAGGGAGAGAGAGAGAGGGGATCAGATTTAACTGATTATTACTGATCAATAAAACCAAAAACAGAGACAACAACGACATGTCTGCGTCAGTCACCTGAGGTCACACGTCCTGTTCACACCTGACACCGGGTGTCCTGTGGACGTGGACAGTCATCCTGTTCCTCCTCTTATTTTCCTTTTACATATTTGTAAGAAAATAATCTATAAATCTACAATCAATAAATCACTTTTAACCAATAATAAATCCATTAGTCTCAGATTATTAATGGATTTTTAACAGGAATGGAACAATAATTACTAGATTGATTAGGGTGTCAAAGTCACATTTATAAAGTTCTGTTTCTATACCTCTGTCTCTCCCTCTCTCTACCTGTCTGTCCATCTCTCTCTCTCCGTCTCTTTACTTGTCTCTCCATATGTCTCTCTCCCTCTCTTTACCTGTCTGTCCATCTCTCTCTCTCCCTCTCTTTACCTGTCTGTCCATCTCTTCTATCATTTTCTTTCCCTGTCTGTCAATCTCTCAATCCCCTCTTAACCTGTCTGTCCACCTCTCTCTCCCTCTCTTTACCTGTCTGTCCATCTCTCTCTATCCCTCTCTTTACCTGTCTGTTCATCTCTCTCCCCCTCTCTTTACCTCTCTGTCCATCTCCCTCTCTTAACCTGTCTGTCCATCTCTCTACCTCTCTTAACCTGTCTGTCCATCTCTCTACCTCTCTTTACTTGTCTGTCCATCTGTCTCTCTCTCTCCTTCTCTTTACCTGTCTGTCCATCTGTGTCTCCTTCTCTTTACCTGTCTGTCCATCTGTCTCTCTCTCTCTTTACCTGTCTCTCCATCTGTCTCTCCTTCTCTTTACCTGTCTGTCCATCTCTCTCCCTCTCTTTACCTGTCTGTCCATCTCTCTCCCTCTTTACCTGTCTGTCCATCTCTCTCCCTCCCTTTTACTGTCTGTCCATCTGTCTCTCCCTCTCTTTACCTGTCTCTCCTTCTCTTTACCTGTCTGTCCACCTGTCTCTCCCTCTCTTTTCCTGTCTCTCCACCTGTCTCTCCTTCTCTTTACCTGCCTGTCCATCTGTCTCTCCCTCTCTTTTCCTGTCTGTCCATCTGTCTCTCCCTCTCTTTACCTGTCTGTCCATCTGTCTCTCCTTCTCTTTATCTGTCTGTCCATCTGTCTCTCCTTCTCTTTACCTGTCTGTCCATCTGTCTCTCCTTCTCTTTACCTGCCTGTCCATCTGTCTCTCCCTCTCTTTTCCTGTCTGTCCATCTGTCTCTCCCTCTCTTTACCTGTCTGTCCATCTGTCTCTCCTTCTCTTTATCTGTCTGTCCATCTGTCTCTCCTTCTCTTTACCTGTCTGTCCATCTCTCTCTCTCTCGCTGCTTCACCTCCAAAATAAGGAGAAGTGTCCGGATGTAGAGCTGCAGTCAGCGCGTGACAGCGCCCGATAAAACAAACAGACGGAACGTAAACACGGCACCGACAGTGACATCATCACTTCCGTCCATAATAGAATGTTCGGTAAAAAAAAAAAAAAAAACTAGAACGAGGAAGACACAAACCTGCAGGTGCGGCAGGTCCTCCCGTCCGTCTCCCTGCAGGATGGGAGGATGCAGGAGGAGCAGATGATGTGGAGGATGCGGTCGTCTCCGGTTATAATCCCTCTTCGCGCCCTTCGCCTCCAGTTGTATTGAATATAAACGCAACAACAACAGACGACGACGGTGCAGAACACGAGGATGTGATGCCGCAGATCTGCCCCCGCTCCTTCGCAACAGGAGGGAATCACCGCAGAATGCGGCCGTTAAAGGGACACTTCGCCATACTCCTAATTATTATGCTGTCTGATGACGTCACGGTTGTCATTACAGACGGACATTTCACACGTTTATCAGGCATTGAGGTTCTGATATATGTTCAGTTTATAAATAAAAAAATATATAAACACCATCCAGATAAATTGTTTGGAAATGTAGTGTACAGGGCTAAGCATCTGATTTTGTTTTCAATCCATCCAGTGTTTACAGACCAGATGACAGTACTGTTACCAGTTATTAACCCTGAGTGTTTTCCCACGGAAACATCAGAGGGTCTTTGATTCTCCTCTGGAGCCTTTCAGCTAGAAACGTGACGACATGATGCAGGACATAAACACGTTTAATGAGTGAGAACAGAAAAAGAAAAAAGAGTAGGCTATTGCACATCACTAGGGCTCTCATCACTAACCTCACACTGCCGTCGACACCCGACAGTGGGGAAACCAAACGCACTTTAAACACAGACTGATTTCATCTCGACTGGCGTCGCCAGACTAATACTCAAATGCATATTTGGCATGTAAAATTAAATGAGCTCACAGAATTCGTCTCGATCCCAGGCAAGCTTTCATCCTGATTCACACACAGGCGGAGAAATCAAACGCACCTGGAGTGATGAATGTTTTTAAACTGTCAGACCATCAGGAACAGAATCTGGTTTCTGAGTTTAGTCTGTCAACACATGACATTCTCTGCAGATTAACCTTCTTCATTCTATTCATTTACCTACATTTGATGTCATTTTTCTATTTTCTGACACAAATCAGCCCTTTTATTTCTTTTTGACAAAATGTTTTAACCACTTCAAACACACTGAAGCTTAAGTATAAAAAATGTCAGGTTTTGAGTATTGTTATAAAAAGATTACAGCAACGTTGGTGTGGACAAGTGTGTGAATGTTTCATTTCCTGTTTGACCTCAACTTATTTATTGTTGTGATCATGTGTGTTGAAACATTTACAACAAAGATAAAATTTTATTTAAAACTTCTGTGACTGTGCTGTCATTTGTGGGACTGGCCTCTCGGTGACATCATCACCACAGTCCAGACGTCCTTCGCAGAAAAACGTCTTCTGTTCATGATTAAACTTTTCAAATTTTATCCAATCAACATTCTAAATAAAATATCCAGAATCTGCTGGTGGTTGGTCATGTTTCCAGGGAAGTGAACTGACAGCCTACTGATGAATATGATGAAGATCAGCACCAATCAGCAGTTAAAAAATATAACACTTAAAAATAACTTATTTTCTTTCTTTTGTTTTGTGAGTATTTTGGCAGCTGTGGGACGCCGTAGTGTTACTGAAACTACGTCTCCCACAAAGCACCATTGCTGCTGGTATCCATGGCAACGCACTCAAATGTCCAAACAGGCTGCTGAAGGAAGAGACGGACAAAGAGAAGAACGAATACTGTTGTCATTTCCTCTCCTCTCAGCTCCATGGAGGGATCTCCTCTCCAAACTTGGCACAGTGAGCCGCGTTTTTAGCTTCGTACAGAATCTGATGAGAGAGATGATGAAACATGATAAAACACTGAACGAATGAATGTGTGGGTGACTGACTGTATCTGATTGGCTATTACCTGGTTGTGGATATAGGCCTCACACAGGTAACACCACACCGAGAGATCAGAGAAGCTCAGGACCAGAGGATGTTCACACACAGCAGCATGATCCAGCATGTGTGAGTTCACATAACGACCACACAACACCTGCACGCACACACGCGCACGCGCACACACACACACACACACACACACACACACACACACACACACACACACACACACACACACACACACACACACACACACACACACACACACACACACACACACACACACACACACACACACACACACACACACACACACACACACGGAGAGAGAGAAGCAGGAGAATCAGTAGAGCAACATTCTGGATCACAGAGTGTAACTGACCCAGACTTCAAGAGGCCCATCATGTGATGTGATGAACAGGTGAGACCTGGTAGCAGGTGAGACAGATCCAGTTCTCAGCATCAGAGCCGCAGTCCTGACACGGCAGGAAGACATCTATACCTGAGGGGGGGAGTTGCTTAACTGCATCCAGGTGAGGACACCAGGACAGAGGGTCCACCACGTACATAGTGGACTGTGGACAGAAAGAGACAGAGACAGTTAAAGACACAGACAGACCTCCCTATCATAGAACTCATCATCTTTAAGTGTTTCCTGACCCCGTCTGACTGTCCTCCACATGTCAGCACCGCCGACCAACCACACGCCCCCTCTGCCTCAAGCTCCACCACCGCTCCACCAGCAGCCTCATCTCCAACGGCAACCGACTCTGAAGCTGCCAGAGCTTCCGTCTGTGAACCAGTAACAGATAAATCAGAGACAAGACACCAGTTAGTATCTCCTGCACTTATCTGCTCTCAACAGGTAAGTACCTGCAACCCTTGTTAAGAGCTGAGAATAAAGATTAAACATTTCACAGATGAAAACTGGACCAATCACCTGAGCTTGAGGCAGTTTGTTGTCCGCTGATTGGCTATGCTCACATATGGCTACACTCGACTCCGCCTTCACTTCACCTTCACCAGAAGTGACCTCCTGGCTGGGGCGGACCTTTGACCTGGCCCCACCCACTGGAGTGGACGTTACAGGAGTGTGACCGGCTGATATTTGACTGATGTCCAAACCGGCTAATCCCTGAGTGAGCTGGTCCAGACTGTGATCCGTCTGATTGGACGAAAACAACAGGTGGGGACACAGTTACAGCATGGTTGTTGTATTTTTTGACTGACTTCCTGTTTTATTTTACTGTCTGAACGGTCACCGTCGTGGCCTCTAGTCCTGGGGAGGGCAGCGGGGGTTTGCCCGTGCTGCTCCGCTCTGACTTCCTGCCTTTTCCTTTAGAACTACGTCTCCCACGATGCTCCAGTGAAGGCAGGGATACCCGCACAGACTCTGTGACTAAAAGACAAGAGAAGTACGTTATTAAACAAAAAAACCTAAAGAACCAACATAAAAATCCAAAATACATTTAACTGAACAAATAAATGAACATTTCCTGTACTGACTATGTATCCTCAGGGACCTCCAGTAGGGGGCGTGGTGCTGGATGACCTCGTTGATCGCTGCCACGGCGCTATGATGAGGAGGGGGGAGTGGGATTACCAGGGATGGAGGAGGGTCTCCTAGCAACACGCTGGTGCACATCGCCATGGATTCAGAAATGGACGACAAGTTGTAACCTCCCTGAAGAGACAGAGACATTCATGAGGAGTCCATGGGTCAGAACGCAGGCTTATTTTAGGATTAACTCTGGGTTAACTCAGGTTTCACACGTTTAACTCAAGATTAATTTAGGTTTAACACACGTTTAAGGATTAATCTAGGATTAACTCAGGTCAGACTTTTAATAAGATAAAAGTTAGATTTAAGTGTTAACATTGACTCTTCACTAGACGACAAATGGTTTCATACCTCCAGTATGAGTAGGACCCGCCCCCCAGCCAGTGACATTAGCTGGTGTGTGAGGTGGGCATATCCCTCAGGGGTCACATTATATCCACCAAGCGGATCCCCCCGGGCTGCATCGAACCCGGCTGACACCAGGACCAGACCGGGGTTAAACTGCAGAGAGAGAATCGACCAATCAGAGACCTTCATCAGTTCTGATCGTTGTGTGGTTGTGTGTGTGTGTGTGTGTGTGTGTGTGTTTGTGTGTGTGTGTGTGTTGTTACCTCGGTAGCGATTGGCATTACAACATGGTGAAAAGCGGCAAGGTAGTCAGAGTCGCCCATCCGTCCTCCACTCCACGCCACATTGACATTAAACCCTGCCCCTTTGGCCACCCCCACCTGGTTGGGGGCGGCATCCTCTGATGATGGGAAGAAAATCCCGTTGTCATAGCGATGGAGGGAGATGTACAGGACGCTGGAGACCAAGACAGAGAGTCCATCATCACTTCCACCTTCCTTCTCCGCATTCTACTCGTCCATCTTCACATTCACCTTCCTTCTCCGCCTTCTACTCCTCCCCCTCCTCCTCACCTGTCGTCGTCCTCAAACATGTGCTGTGTCCCGTTGCCATGGTGAACGTCCCAGTCCAGGATGAGAACTCTCAGAGGTGCATGATTGGAGATTTTCTGGGCGTGGCGAGCGGCGAGCGCTGCCGTGTTGAAGAAGCAGAAGCCGCAGGGGGAGTCTCTTTCTGCGTGATGTCCAGGAGGTCGGACTATTGCCACGCCGTTACTCACCTGCAGAGGAAACAGTTGTTCACTAACGTTGATGGTTTCTGTCTATCACATTTACACGTGATGCCTCAGACAGCGTCCTGCACTTGTCCAAGTCCAGGACTACATGGACCACAGTTACACCAGAAATCAAACCAGAGGCCAGACCACAGACGATGCCTGGCTTCGATCTGGTTAACTTTAGTTACATCCGAATGTGAAGCTGTGTCTGTGACTATGTGTGCATGTGTGTGCGTTTGTGAGAGAGACCTGTCCTGTCAGGATCCTCTCCACAGCATTGAAGCAGCCTCCAACGGCCAGCTGAGCAGACATGAAGCTCTGGTTGTTGATGAAGATCGAGTTAAACTCTTCTCCCAGTTTGTGCAGATCTCTGGCCTTCATAACTGCAGAGGCTTTAATCTGCTTGATGTGCTGGACACTGAGGACAAAACACACGCGTGCTTTAAATTTGAATTTGTCACAGATAGTGTTATGTTTGTAGTCAGTGTAAGAGAACTGAGGAGGTTAAAGGTCACAAACGATACGAAACTGATGTCAGCTCCGTCAGTCTCTGGTGAGTCTTCACCTGAACGTACGCTGACACACAGGTTAAGTAACTGAGTACCTGTGACACAGGGTCAGCTCTTCCTCTGTTGCCAGGCGTGCTGCTATCCGCTGGCAGCGAGCAACCAATCCGAGCTGCTGATGTTTGGAGAAGATCTTGGAGATTCTCTGTGGTTGCTCCGGGTGATGTCTGTGTGGCATGTTACACAGTTTAACGTTTCATCAAAACCTCAATTTCACGCTCACACGACAAGCCCACAGGTGACACACCTGTCCCACATGTTCAGGTGCTCCATCATCCTCTCATCATAAACCAGGCCCGTTGCAGTGGCAACAGAGGGGGCAGAGCTTAGCTGTTCCATGCTCTGCTCGTAGCTCGTTGCTCTGATGACGCTACCTGTAGCCAAAGGGCCGCCTTCTGCACAGGAAACAGGAAGAGAGAAATTCAAACAAAATCACATCTAAGAAAGCTTGTGGGGAAAAGTACATTTTAAAATCTTACCCAGCACCTGCAGACGGGCCCAGTGTGGATATTGAGCACAGACTGTCTGAGAGATCGACTGCAGGGCGCTGACAAAGAGAGAGAGAAAGAGAATGTAGGATGGAAGGTCATATGACATACAGGGGGGATCGGCGACAAATTACCAGCTGTAGTATGAAAACTGTAACAGGGTCACTGCGGACCATCATGTGAAAGGAGCATTGTGGGAAACAGACTGACAATGGTCTGACATGAGGCTCAGGCTGCGGTCGATCAATTAAGTCGATTACGTAAATTTGTTGATTCGCATTGACGCGTCGCACTGTTTACGTTCATGGCAACTCCCGTCCTCAGGAATGCAGAAAATTTAACTTCATCACAAGGTGTGTGGGTAGTGTGTGTGTGGCAGAGCGAGAGAGGGAGAGGGAGCGGCGGAGGGAGTGACTGTGAGCATGGTGAGGTCTGGAGAAAGGGAGTTGGCTGCCGCAGTGAATTTGCAGTGAAGGAATGCTGCCGCATCTCAAGACAAAGGAGAAGTTTCTGCATGTTATTTACCGCCACTGTCAGGGGAAGACAGGGAGGCAGTGCCTCCTCAGAAAAAGTTATATGTGATGACAATAAAACAGCATTCAGTTTGAGATTCTGTGTGTATTAACTGTGTTGTCTCGACTCTGTTGTCGTGGCTGAAGTTACTGTGTGAGATCAAATCAGCCAATGGCATGAATCTATCATGATCAAAGGGCTTTGCCTCTCTTGCTGAAAAGAATAACCAATCAAAATAAAATTCCCTGCTGTTGTTGGGTAGAAATCTATCTCTAACAGTAAAAAAAAAGTTGAAGGGAGGCTAGTGGAGTTTGACTTTTTCGACCAATCACAGAGCCGTTGATAGCTACACTCTGCTAGAAACTGGAAAGAAAGGGGAAAGAAGAGTTATTGTTTAAACATTTCCTTGACCTCATGACAATTTCCATTGGGGTTAAGGAAAAGTGGGTAGGAAAAGGCGATAGGACGGCCTTTCCAAAGGCACCTCAGGTTTTACCTGTCACACGGAGCAGTGGGCGGAGTCAGAGGAGGACAGGCTCCTCCCAGCAGAGCTCTGACACAGGACGCAGCACCCTCTGCTGTCGACTGCAGGTCATAACCTCCCTACACACAGAAAGCGAGGGACAGACACGTTCACAGTTCAGTGACAGGTGGGTGATAATGTGATCATCATATGACGGACAAACATCAGATTTACTAACTGTGACTCAATGAACAAAGCTAATGACATTGAAGGTTCCTGCGGAGCATCATCACCATCACCATCACCATCATAACGTTAGAGCCAGAGCCGTCGTCTCAATAGACGCGACCGTGACATTAAATTGTTACTAGACTAAAATAGACGAACGTGAACGTCTGGTCGCATGGTCATCCTCTAAAAGCAGCAGGTGAAACATGTTTAAAGACCTGAGGTCAGGGGTCAGAGTGTCTGACTGTGATCATGATTAAATATATGATGATAATATCATGAACAACCAGCAGAAGAAACCATGAGTGTGAGTGTGTGGTTCGCGTCATGATTTTACCTCGAGAACAAGAACGAGTCGACCTTCAGCCAAACTCATCAGCATGTGAGTCAGAACATGGAAACACAGAGGACTGACACACATCTCCCCCTGAACACACACACACACACACACACACACACACACACACAGACACACACACACACACACACACACACACACACACACACACACACGGTTAGATAGGTGTGAACACAGTAATATAAAATGATTTCTGATCTCAGATGTGTGTGATGGTTTTACCTTTGGGTCTCCGAATGCAGCATCGAATCCAGCAGAGACCAGAACCAGCTCAGGCTGAAACTGAACACACACACACACACACACGTCATGTTCCCTTTATATATATTTATTAGCCATCATTTTTTTTTATTTTTGTGTGTATGTTACCTCATAGGCCACAGGCAGCAGTAGTTGTTGAAATGCTGTGATGTAATCAGCATCTTTCATCCCGACCTGAACAAAACAACAGGAAGAAAAAATGAAAAGAACACTTGTTCTGAGGACACTCAGACAAGGGCACGCAGATAGTCAGGGACATGACTCACCTTGTTCCAGGACAGGTTCATGGTTCGTCCTTCAGCTCGTCCACTGCCCACAAACCCCCCGTCAGACTCAGGCAGGTGAGGCCAGAAAGATCCCTGCTCGTACCTGTGGACGCTGAAGTACAGGACACTGGAGGGGGGGGGGGGACATAAAGCAACAATAAAGGTACAATAAAGGTTGTAAAAGTTGTAGCATAAAAAGAACAACAGATTACCTGGGGTCTTCCTGGAACAGGTACTGGATCCCCTGACCATGGTGGACATCCCAGTCCACTATCAACACTCTGACACGCGCGCGCAGACACACACACACACACACACACACACACACACACACACACACACACACACACACACACAGACACACTCACATCAATAATCAGTGTGAGAAAAATAAAAACCATAACACCTTCTGTGCATTAAACAGAGATAATCAACCAATTAATCAATGATCAATCAGTCACTACATTACACACTGACATTAAGGCCGGGTATATACTTACTTATAACTATGCGTTGGACTGTGAGTGGACGAGGCTTGTACAGGTGATGTGTGAATTTATTTATCTGTTTTACTGCTACATCGGTTTGTTCTACTTTCGTTTTTTTTTATTCTCTTTGGTTTTACTTCATTTAAATTTCTGACGTGATTGGTTAAGATGTATCATTGACTCCACAAAAATAAACCCATGCACACTCACACACAAACACATACCTGCTGACCGAGTGTGTTGTCTGAGCGTATCGAGCAGCAATCGCCACGTTGTTGAACACACAGAAGCCGTTTGCCTGGTTTGCCTGAGCGTGATGACCTGGAGGTCTAAGGCAGACAGCTGTGTTACTGATGTTGTGGTCAGGTGACTAAAAATGAGCACCTGAACGCAGAACAAGAAGCTGCTGCTGTTACCTGATGACAGCGAATCCATTTCTGAGTTCAGAGGTCATCACCCGATCAACCAGCTGGAGGACTGAACCCACCGCCAACACACACACCTGAAAAGACTCCTACACACACACACACACACAGTTTCTACAGAGATCACACATACTGTTTGTTTAACTACTGTATGTGTTTGTGTGTGTTCTTACAGGATGGAGGTAAACAGAGTCATAACTCTCAGACAGAGTGTGTAGTTCACTCTCTGACATTGTCTGAGTGGATTTCATCATATCCACATAATGTTTCCTACAAACACAGAGGAGTCCGTAAGAGGACATAAGAGAACAGTCAGAGGAAAGTAGAGTCAGTATGAGGACATGTTTTGTGTTTATGTTTTTGTGGACTCACTTGTGAGCGAGAAGCAGCTCATCCTCTGTAGCTTCTCTGGGCTGAAACACATCAAAAACAACGGAGGGTGTTAGATTGAGAGACAGACAGACAGACAGACAGAGAGAGACACAGACAGAAAGACAGACAGAAAGACTAACCTCCACTCTGATGCAGTGAGACAGCAGCTCTTGTGTCTCCAGCTCTTTCATGATGGACCTCACTCTGTCCGGACTCTCTACATGACTGAGGACAAAATTAACAACAGCGAAAACAACAGTCAGCTGATCATTATCACGGTGAAACAATGTAACAGGGTCCCATGTTATAGTTCATACATTATATATACATAAAAAGGTGTGTATGGCAGGGCACAGTTACCTGGGCTCCTGCAGATTCCGATGACGATTGAAGATCTCAGAATAAACAAGACCGGTTCCACTGACCGATGAGCTGCTGGACAGGTCCTACACATGCAAACACGCACACGGGCGCACACACACACAGTTAGATGTGAACACAGTAATAATTTGTCAGGGGTAATCTCTGTGAGAAAAGGAAGTGAAGAGTTTGACAATCTGAGAGAGAGACAGATAAATCGAGAGACAGACAGACAGAGAGAGAGAGAGACGGGCTCTTTGTTTACCAGTTTCTGTAGTCTGTCCTTCAGCTCCTCCTCTGTCCCATCTCTGCTTCTCTCCATCCTTCCTCTCCTCTTCACTTCCTTCAGACAGCTGCCTCCTGTCCTCTCCTGTTTTCCTTCATTGCTCTGAAATCACACACACATGAACATTCAAACATGACAAGCAGCAGTGAGGCGACGACAGTGTGACGGTCTTTCCAAACGGAGACGGACAGGTGTACGGATCAAACTCCAACTCAGGTGGATTATTGACAGCTGCACAAGTAATTATTATCAGAGATCTCACTGGTTCTTCTCACTTAGAGGTTAATCTGTCACCACAGCTGACAAAACATTAAATGTTCTGTCAGTCAGTGTGTGTGTGTGTGTGTGTGTGTGTGTGTGTGTGTGTGTGTGTGTGTGTGTGTATGTGTGTGTGTATTACCTGAGGGGACAGACGAGGAGATCTTCTGACTGACTTGAGTCCAGAACCTGGAGGATCTGGTCCAGACTGCATCTCTGATCCACCTGAAACAAAAACACACAACAAACCATTGAAAAATACACATTAACAGACAGACACACACACCCACACACACACACACAGCGATACACTACAGCTCACAGAGGGACATACTCAGTGTTACTGAGTCAAAGGTTTCAATTCACAGTCAGATCGTTGCTGTTATTGATCAATAACATATCATCGATTTAGAAATGATTCAAAAGTTCTGAGAGTATCAGTGTTGCACATTAACTCACACTGAGGACAGACACAAAGAGACTGTCCCTCTGCTTAAACGGGACGTGTGCAGGTTCACTTCTATCAGCCCTTGCAGCTTTGTATATCCACAGACGACTGTCCTCAGCAGGGGAAACACCTGTGACACTAATCTATAAATTTTAAACCCTCTGTCTCCACCAGCTCATTTAACTGTGGACTCGTTGTTTTCCTCAGTGTGAGACTTGACTGACCAGGACCGTGTCAGTGTCGTCAAAACGCTCTGTGGTGTCGTCACAGGGAGGTGCAGCTGAGCTAACGTGTTAGCATTGGTGCTAACTGACAGCAGCGTGTAACAGGAGCTTGGTCTGTGTCTGTGTGTCTCTCTCAGCTGTGAACTGTCTGAACTGGAGACAAGACTCACTCACCTGCTCTCACTGTCTGTCTGTCTGTCTGTCTGTCTCACTGTCTGTCTCGGTTCCTGATACCGAGCACCGTCAACAAAGCAGAGCAGTGCTGCGGTCGCACACATTGTATGTCAGCGGGCGCCACCTACTGACGTCACCGTGCCGAGGGACCATGGATCATTATTTTATTTAGACCATGTATTTATGCAAGCTAGGTACATATTTATATATTTTTAATCATACATTTTTAAACATAGGTAGTATAATTTGATACTTTCTCTTATCTTATTTATACTTATCATCATAACCTATTGTAATAATCGTATTACATAACATTCTCTACCTCTTTTTTTCTAGTTATTGGTATTTGTTTTTATATGTTTTATGTGTGATTTAATCCAGTAAAAAACAGAATGAGTGAACATGTGTTTTGAGTTGGACATGTTAACGATAATAATATATATTAAAAAAATTATGACAGAAAAAATAATTTTAACCATCTGCTCAGTGAAAATCCATGAACACAAAAAAGAACAAAACTTCAGTTTTAATGTTCAGTCGGGTCGAACAGGATAACAAGAACAAACAGTACAAAGTATAAAAACACAGATATAAAATGATGCGAGAAAAGAACATTTGAATAAAAAAAACAATACAAACAGAACATGTTAAAATTTTTAGCTGCATGTAGTATTTCTCCACAGGACGATCCACAGCCAAACACAAACTTGGGCTGGTTGACCACTGCTCTGAGTGCTTATCAGGGAATAGTGGGTACTGTAGTATTAGTGCAGATGTGCCTGGATCTGAACTCAGTGTTAATACTGTTAGTTATTTATCAGAGGAGCTGATGTTCTGATCCATATGTTGACTGTAAACAATGTGTGATGTCTCCGTCACTTGAATGAGACACTGAATCACGTCACGACTGTCACCAGAGAAAAACACAACCTCATTGCAACAACTTCTGTCTCTCAGTCACAAAAACAAACATTTGCACGACTCATAGCAATTTCATAATCATGAAATCAATATGTCGTAATCTCAGAACGATAAGAACTGAACATTTAATAACTCCTATTCAGAAATATAACAAGAAATAACAGCTATTTTCAAGATTAATTTCTTTAAAGGTCTCACATCTTTTTTAATCTTAATGATGAAATTTATCTGGTTGATCTGATCTGATCTTATTTTGTACTGGAAATCTGATGTAATTACATCACAGATGTGAATGAGGTCATAATTATAAGACATGCTGTCCATAGAGCGCAACAGTGACTGCCTACTTTTAGAACGGCTACGGTTTCGGAAGTGAATTTCCAATTAATTTACTCCATTCACATGTCATAAATTCCTTATATAAAGAGTTTTAAGCCTGGAACCAAGCCAATAAAAATAGGAAATTAATAGTTACCATAAAACATTTTATGTGGAGCAAAAAATACAATTTGGCAAAGGTACACAAGACTGTACATTAATTATTTGAACAGCTAAGGAACTACTCATCCTATAAACTTTCCAACTACTTCCAACCGACAGTTTAGCTTCTTCTTGAATTTAACCTTCATCATCATCACCACTATAGTGTTTATATTGTTGATAATAGTCTTGTAATGTATTTCAGCTTCTGAGGTATAATGGAATGACAATCTGGACGCCCGAGCTTTGAGTTCCAAGGTATAATGGAACGCAGAATCACAAGTCAACAATAAGTTTGCGGGTGCGGTAACAGCGAGCTCCACCAATCAGAGATGTCGGTGTTACACTTTAGGACTGTGGGTATACATTGGACATTATGTCTAATAATCAAAATGTTAATGGAGAATATGAATGGGATTTTCACTTCCGGAACCTCACTGTTGCGCTATTTTATTTTTGGTGAATTGCATGTGACTCTGATTCCCATGATGCATTTTGTTGGTTTGAAATCTCACAATAAAAAATTCACACAAACATTTATAACAGACAAGACTAAAAACATCCCCCCGTGGAAGACAGGGGACATGTATCTACACCTCCTGTCAGTCTACTCTTGTCTCCACCAATTTCCACCTGTCTCCACCCGACTATATCGAACTGTCTCAACCCGTGTACCTGTCTCCACCTGTCTACCTGTCTGTCTCCACCCATCTCTCTCCACCTGTCTACCTGTCTTTGGCAGAGCGAAGGTCGGTGGTGATTGGGTCGTGTTGGATGGTCTGGTGCAGCATCAGAGCCAATAAACCGGCTCGATTGGTCATGGCCGTCCTCAGGTTCCTCTCCTGCTCAAACAGCTCGTCCAGTTTGTACCACTGACAAAGAGGGGATGACATCATGAGGTCAGTCATCACTGTGCCACCAGCGTTAGCGATTTTAATAAAGTTTAATTTTTTTGCGTACCACTCTGACCCGCTCCAGGTCGACCTCGGCTCTGCGGAGTTTCTCCCAGCAATAATGTTTGTTACACTTCCTCTTGGAAACGCGACAGAACTCTCCGGTCGGCTCAAAGACGTCTTTCACCAGAGGACAACCACAAACTTCGTCTGCTGGGATCTGATGTGCCAAGAAACAGACTCTTATTCTTTGTTCATCTGTGATTACACTCCTATACTTTAATGTACTTCTTCTTATCAATATTGTTATTATATCATTATATATATCAATAAAGCTCTCTGAATTTGAATCTGACCGACAAAGACACTCTCGAGTCCAGTTGAAGGACCACACAGGTGGTTTGAACTGTTTTAAGTCGTCAGTCACTTGACTCCTCTCATCCTCCAAACATCTCAGCCTCACAGACTGTAATTAAAGATGGACAAAATGACGGCTCCACAAAAGTGAAGCCAAATCATCTGGGTCACCCCCTGGTGGCTGACTGCAGTAAATGTGGGACATAGACCAAACTAAAAAAAATCTAAATACACGTTAAATAAAAGTTTCCATAGATAGTCATTTTAGGTAGTTCTTATCACACTGAAGTATGTTAAGTGTAGACGCATCTTTATACAATCTATGGTCATTCCACTTCAACCTTTCACACACAATCTGGCAGGAATCACTGGCCCTTAGGTTCCAGGCTCTGGATACTGCTCTGTGTTCTTAGTGGATAAAACTATTTTGGATGAGAAGTTTCAGTTTACTGTATATCTTTCTGTTATTTGTCTGGTTTTAATGAAAGAGAGGCTTCACTTTGTTTTCCTGACAAACGTCAGTGCTAACGTCAGCTCAGCTTATAGCACCCTGATTGAAAGAAACATGGACTCAGTGGAGGAAACTGTGTGCTTTCATTTCATTTTGTGCAGGTTCATTTTTTTTTAAAAATGAAATAACATGAAAAGAGAGAGGTGGTGTAACATGTCCAGGATGTGAAGTTAATGGGCTCAAACTTAATAAAAACCACAGGAGCTTTTTGAAAAAGCAGAGAAATTAAACAAACTGAATAGAGCCCGACCAATATGGATGTTTTATGGGCCAAAGTCAATGATATATATCAGAAAAAATATTGTCAGTGATTCCTAAGATGATGTTGTAATATATATAACCCTTATGACAAAAAATGTAATGCAGGGTTGATATTTAACAGTTTAGCCATGAACTTTATTATAAATACCTATTAATGAAAAAGGAAATAATGACCAAATATATAGAACTTGAATTAAGAAAGTAAAAAATACTCTTTTAATGTAAAATGTAAACATAAATGCACATCTTTTCTGCATTGTTTATTTTGTAAAATAAAAGTTTTCATATCAGCAAACATAAACGTAGATACCAGTATATCTGTGCAAGGCTCATACCGAATCAAATTTAATCCGATAAGTCGGTCTGGCTCTGACACTAAAACATCTTCTTTGTGCTGAGACGTGTTGGTGTGACACAAACCTTTGGATCTCTGGAATGTTCAGGGCATAAAACCTGCAGCCGCTTACAGTACGTCTTACTCTGAGGGTTGTACACATCACAGAACAACCGGGTGGCTCTGAGAGACGGACAGATACATTAGAGACAGACAGGGTTTACTTTAGCATCATAAAATTTGTCAAACGAGAGACAGACAGACGGGTGACTTACCCCTCTATACGTGTTGGGTACATGGAACCAAACGATGTCTGACTCTCATACTGTGAGACAGACAGACAGAAAGAGAGAGAGAGTCAGTTACAGGTGGTAACAGCAACACAACACTTTTCTGCTGGATGTCATATGAACTGAAGTTGTTCCATCTACTGCAACACCTCCTGGTCATAGACTGTATATAAAGACGATCAATGACTGTATATAAAGATAAAAGAAAAGAAAAGAAGAAATGTTGTTGGACTCCCAAACACCTGGGACAAGGGTCCTTCAGGTTTCCTGCTGTTAAAAGACAACTGGTGAACACAAAGCATGGACACTGACCTTAGCATAGCATCTCTCCATGTGTCTCAGCGCCACCTTGGGGTTGATGGGGTGACTGCAGGACACACAGAAGATCTGCAGGTCGGTGTCATCGCCATCCCCTTCAGTCGCCTGCAGAGTGAGAGAGAGAGAGAGAGAGAGAGAGAGAGAGAGAGAGAGTTCAGACAGAGACAGAGAGAGGTCAGACACAAACCAGCAGATGAATCTAAAAACTAAACTCTAAACAAACTAAACTGTGACAGTGTCTGTCGGTGTATCTGTGTCTCTCAGAGTCTCGTACCTCCTCGTGCTGTTGGACCTGCTGCAGTTTGGCGTTGGCAATGATGCCTTCAAGTTCATGAAAACGTTTCTCCATCAGTGTGAGGCGGAGCCTTGCCGCCTGCTGCTCCCTCCTGATTCGCTCCAGCTGTCTACGCCCCATCTCCTCCGCAATGCATGGACTCTGTTGCCACTGCTGGATCCTCTGAGGCAGGATCTCATAGATGCGACTTAGACAAGAGACACAGGGACAAAGACATGGAGATGGACATCAGTCTGTTTCCAGGGTCCAGGAGACGACTTTGTCTTCCTGATCGTTCAGGTGCCTCTTCACTCACTTGGTAGCAAGCTTCATGCCGCAGTCCTCGGAGCAGTATTTGGAGTTGGTCCTCGCTGGTTCGACGCATCCAGGACCCAGACACTGCCGTACAGCCCCGCCCACATCTTTGACCCCACCCTCTCCAGCTCGTTCGCTGTGCCGCACGCGCTCCTTGTGACGTTGCTTCGCTTTGTGACGCCGAGGCTTCACCTCCTCTTTAGGAGCAGACACAGACTTCTACAAGAGGGGACAGGAGTGTTAGTGACATTCTCAGTGACATCATCTGTCCTCTACTCAACACCGTCCTCACCTTCTTCTCCGGCTTCTTTTCCTGTCTCTTCACGTGTTTCACCTTCACCGCCTTCTTCCTCAGAGAGTCCGACTGAGCGTCCTCTTCCTCGCTGTGCCACACCTGCAACAAGGAGAAGCGTCACACCACAGGAAGTGGCGGCTCTGTCAGGCGATTGGTCAGAAATTCTCACTCACACACTGACCAGGTCTCTGTATCCAGCAGCTTTGTACTGCTCGTAAAGCTCCAGCTCACTCTCGCTGAACACCCCCTCCTCATCATCCTCCTCCTCATCTTCCTCCTCTGTCAGATTCCCCGGCCCTCTCCTTGGTAGGCCCCGCAACCTGCTGCCGCTCCGACTCATCTCCTCGTCTCTGACCCGAAGCATCTTCTGCTCAAAGACGAGAACATGTCGTCATCATCACCAATTATAACCATAGACTGTAAATAAAGATGAACATCATAACAGCTTCCAAAAGTGAAGCCAAATACTCTGGATCGCCCCCTGTTGGCTGGCTGCAGTATAGGTCATAAACCAGTACACATTAAATAAATGTTTCTAAATGTTTATGTCATATTAGGTAGTTATTATCACACTGATGTATGTTCAAGTGTTCATGTTTCTGATAAGTTTGGTATATGACCACTCACTCGGGCTCGGACCTCACACTGCCTGAGTCGACACTTCTGTCGGATTTTGTTTGGACCTCCAAACTTCTTCATGTCTTTGCAGAAGTCGCACTGAGCGCAGTCCTCCGTCCTCAGGCAGGCATCACACTCTCCACACATCCTGGCTGAACGCTTGATCTGGAACAGGAAGGTGAAACACATTGCGTTAACTTCTGACGAGAACCAGAGGGGACTCGTCATTCTGTAAAACCTCCTCAAACGTCTTGTGAAGTGTCATCGTGTGGCTGGTGAAGAGGTCAAAGCAGTTAAAGTGTCAGTTGATTTGGCTCTGACCTGTGAGCCCCGCCCCCTTCCAGTCCAGTTGCTCGGTTACCTGTGAGCTCCGCCTCCTGTCACTCCTGAGCTGGGGGGTGGGGCTTCCGTCTTCTTCAGGTATGTCATCTCTTTCCGGCCCTGCATCTTTCTCCTCATTCTCCTTGGTCTTCTTTGGACGGTATTTAATCTCCAGAGACGAGTCTCTGTCTGCAGACAGAACGCACAGCTAATACACAGCTAACGACTAACAAACAGCTAATGGCTAACAGACAGCTCACACAAACAGAGGCATTATAAGAGCAGACAGAGGGCACTGACCTCTGCAGGACGGACAGTACCACACTCTGATGGCTTTGGCTGCTTTCTCTGAAACTCCAACACACTTTCCATGAAACCACTCAGTACAGCTGTCACAGCCTCTGAGACAGACAGGTACAGGTACAGACAGACAGACAGGCACAGAGAGACATACAGGTCAGTGTTGAGCATACATGTCCGTTTATCTGTTGTTCACAGAATTTTGAAGAAACTTTACTTACATCATGAAACAGTTGATGTCTGGTTTCCTGCAAATACAGTAAACAGGAGCATTGGGGGTTTCCATGGTAACTCCTCCTCCTCCCTCTTCTCCCTCATCTTCACCTCCTCCTCCTCCTCCTCCCTCCTCCTCCTCCTCTTCCTCAGCCGGGACTTGTTCTCCTTCTGCCACCACCTCAGACTGACACACGATAAATAAAACAAGACAAAACCTGTCAGATAAATCAGACCGTGAAAAGATCAGGTGGGACCATGTGAGACCAGACCAGGTGAGACCAGACCATGTCAGACAAGACCAGGTAAGACCAGGTGAGACCAGACCATGTCAGACCACTTCAGACAAAACCATGTGAGACCAGACCAGATGAAAGCAGGTGAGATTATACCTGGTCAGACCTCATCTAAATCAGAAACCACTGGTTCTTAGACTGGTCTGACCTGGAGGAGAATAAATTACGAAATTTAAAACTTTTTACTTTAAAGGGCAATTTCACGTTTTTGCCCCTCCACATTGACCATCCAGATTATAGATTAAAACCACTGTGAACTGAACACGATCAAGAGGTGGACTTCAGATTCTCTTCACAGACAACCACCTGGACCACATCAGACCAGAGGGGAGGTCTTGATCAGACTCATCAGAGGAGGACATGAGACATCAAGAGAACCAAGAGACTCCAGGGACTGAAGTGTGTTTTTAATCTCCATCTTCACCAAAGACCAGGTTCTAGATCACGGACCAGGACTCCACATGGGTCAAAACAATACCAGGGCTATTTCACCAGACCACATAAATCCAGGTCCTGACCGGGTCCGGACCCACACGGAGACTCTGATTGATGGATCCTTTTCTCTCATTTTTTTCTGCACCCCGCATTACTGAACAGCAGCTCTGTTACTCTCGTGCATCACCGTGAACCTGAGACGTCACACACTCACCATGATGACGCTGTTTGGGGTTCAGAAGAACAATCAGTCCTCCACCTCAGTCCGCCTGTCTCCCTCCATCTCTTCATTCACTGCTCTTTCTTATTTTACTAAAGTCACCGCGGACCTCTTTGTTTTCTTCTCCTTCTCCTCCGCCTCCTCCGCCTCCTCCTTCTCCTCCTCCTCCTCCTCCTCCCCCTTCTCCCCTCCGCCTCCTCTTCTTCTTCTGTGCGGGAAAACAAAGAGGCGGCAGCCGATCGGAGGCGCTGCTGCAGTGACACCTGCAGGCCTAACCGACACAGCTGCAATACTCTCTGTTTGTCGCCAGGCGGCAGCCCTGTAACACAGAACCACCTTCACATGTCGGTGTGTGTGTGTGTGTGTGTGTGTGTGCGTGCGTGCGTGCGTGCGTGTGTGTGTGCGTGCGTGTGTGTGTGTGTGTGCGTGCGTGCGTGTGTGTGTGCGTGCGTGTGTGTGTGTGTATGTGCGTGTGTCGACATGTGTAATAATCCAGTCATGAAAAATAGTCCAATCAAATGCATTGAACTTCACTATGTGTGTGTGTGTGTGTGTGTGTGTGTGTGTGTGTGTGCGTGCGTGTGCGCGTGCGCGTGCGCGTGTGTTTGTGTGTGTGTGTGTGTCTTTAAAGGATGTGGAGGAGGAGGAAGCGGTCATGCTCCGGACAAAACGGCAAACGGTGTTGACTGAGAAAAGAGACGAAGAAAGTTTCATGAAAAATAATTCTGCAGGAGAAGAAGAAAACGAAAAAGAAGAAGAAGAAGAAGAAGGAGGAGGTTGGAGGCTTTTCTATCTGTTTAAAGATTCATCTTTTAATCTGAAAAGTTTGGATATGTTTCTTGTTAATGAGCCTCGCTTTGTTTTCTAATCATCAGTTTGATAATAGTAACAGTAATTAATGAGACAATTATTTTAACTTTATTTAGGGTCTTTTATTTTCCAGTTCATGTTTTTATTTCCATTCTCTGTTTTTTCCTGTATTATTATGATTATTATTATTGTTACTATAATTATGTCAGCTGTAAAACACAACTGCATGTTATTATTATTATTATTTATTTATTTGATCATTAATTGTTGTTATCAGTAGTGGAGGAAGTACTCAGACCTTTTACTGAACTAAGTATCAGAAGTAATAGAATGACGCAGAATAATGTTTTTTATTATTATTATTATTATTATTAATGATTATGATAATAATAATAATAAAAAACATGTGGCAGCAGGTGGAGCTGATTTAATTAGTTTATTTGCTGCTGAGTAGATTAATCAATTTAGTGATTGATTTGTAACAATTCTGACTCCAGTACACAGGACAACTTCATGTAAAGACTCAAGTCAAGTAGAAGTACTGCAGTAAATGAAGTTAGTAACTTTCCACCCTGTGATTTATTGATTGTTATGATCACGTTACATCAGCAGGATGGAAGTGAAGTCACACTGCAACGGTTTTGACACCACTGAGGGTGCAGCCAATAAGAAAATAAACCAATCACAATGCATCTCCAGTCAGCCGACAGCCAGTGTGAAGCTCCAACATCACGACACAGGTGAGACTGAGAGAGAAGCTGAACCACCCGATCATGTTGTCATGATAACATCAGAGGATCCATGTGAATGTTTCTGATGCCGTCACGCATCGTTGAACTCTGACCTCACACATCCTGATCCACATCCTCCCGGGGCAAGAGGATGCCGACATTAGCGGATTTCCTGATTCAGTCGCACACTGTGTTTTTTAACCGGCAGACATAATTTCTTATGATAATGTTGAACAAAACTTTTGAACTAAGAACTTACAGTAATTCGTTTTTATTGTTTTTTCACCAAAACACCAAGGCAAATTCCGTGTGTGAAAACCTCCTCGGCAATAAACATGATTCTGATTCTGAACTGTTTTTATAGCTTTCTTGCTGAAAACTAAAACTATAGTGTTCATGTGTAAATAAATAACTTACTGCCAGAAGACCAAACACAATGCGTCCTCCTAGGAGAGAAATAACCAGAGCTGACATTTGAACTTCCCAGAATAAAAACACAAGCCTCCAGCCAATCTGTCCTCACAGAGGTGGTTCAAAATTTCTGACCAGCATGCATTGCGTCTGTGATGGCTTTTTGTTAGTGACCTACACCCTGGGAGTCGTACTTGACTCTTGTTGACGTGTTAGAGCAGCAGAGTGTAAACTGTAAACTGTGCATGAAGAGGTGTAAACTCACCTGTCATCCTTTTCCTGCAGAGGAGGCTCCGCCCCCTCTCACTGATAGGTCAGAAAACGGTGACCTCAGTGATCGCTCTTTGACAGGCAGCTCCTCCACTCATGACATCTCTCGGCTGCTTCCCTCCCAGCCTGCCTCTGCTCTCTGGAAACAGAAAGGTAACAGCTGATGAACACCTGTAATAACCCTCATGCACCTGTTTCGCCATGTCATCTGTGATGTCATCTCTCTGTCTCTCAGGTACGGACAAGTCTACAGTGTCCCCAGGTCCTGTCTGTACTCCTCCTCATCCTCCTCCACCTCCTCCTCCTCCTCAATCAACCACCTGTAACAGATATAGCTGCAGCCTTCAACATCATCATCATCATCATCAGAGCACCAATCAGAAGCATCTCCCCTCCACTAAAAGCCACAGCTCCCTCAGGATGGATGCTGCCCACCTCAAGGAGGTTGCTGGAGATGGTGAGTCAGTCAACTTCAGTCTGTGGAGATATGGTCATGTATGGGGTCCATTTTTTTGGACCCCATAGACGACAATTGTATGCGTTCTTTCTTGGTCAATGTCACATCCTTCCACACAGTTTCATGGAAATCTGTTCACATGTAGACTCCATGGCAGACAAACAGTTACAGACGCACAGTCAGTCACAGATAGTCAAAGATGATCCCGTCCACTGTTTATCTCAGTTGGACACACAGACGGACGACCCCTCCCTGCGCCTGTTACCATGGCTTCTATCTCTAATGCCTTCAGAGCAGAGGACGAGAGCAGTGCTGTGTCCGTCACTCAGTCAGTCTCATCCTGGCAACCTGCTGTCCTTCAAAAAACTAAATGTTTACATCTTTATTTGATTTAAAACGTCAAAAGTATTCAGGAGTCAAATCTGACCCCAGGTCTGTCTGTTCTGTCTATGTCTCTACAGACCGATGTATTCACTGTCTTCTGTCCTCTCTGTCTCTGTACAGACTGTTGCATTCACTGTCTCCTGGTCTCTCTGTCCTCTCTGTCCTCTCGGTTTTTCTACAGACTGTTGTGTTCATTGTGTCCTGGCCTGTCTGTTCTGCGAGCTGCTATCCATGTGTTCGGCTGTGGGGGAGTGTCTGGCATGTGGAGTGGGCGGGGCTGGGTGTTGTGACGCTGGCGTTGGCTGCTGCTGCTGCCTGGAGGTGGCAGGAGAGGCAGCCTGTACCGAGGAGGCGTGTGGGGCTGTGTTGGATTGTGGGATACTGGAGGACTGCTGCGGCTCGTCCGACGGCTTGGAGATCTGTCTGGAGTGCTGCTCCATCTGCTTCCCCTCATAGGGCAGCCAATCAGGGACCGACTACTTCAAGATTTTTGTCACAGAGAATAGAGACTTTTTGGATCCAGAACACTTGAGTCAGTTGTTTTTCCAGGCCAGAATCCTCAGACCAGGATCAGGGGAAACCAGATCCATGACCCTAAAGAGAAGACTCAGGAGGACATAATGACATCACAGTTGACGTCCATCTCAACATCTGACACCTGATGACCACTTAACTGTGGTTGTGATGGTAACGTGTGTCTGTACCCCGTCCGTCCTGAATGAGATTTCTCCGTATGGACATGCCAGTCACTGTGAAGGATGACACATATCTCAGGTCATAAAACTTGTGTAGTTGGGTACTCTTAGGAAATCTGACCTATAAATATGAAATGAAACCTGTCTGTGAAACACAAGATTCTTCGTAATAGTATCAATTTGAATGTGATTAAAAATGTTGCTTTAAAAACGTTCTGGGGGGCTATTACTTTGAAATTACATTTGAGAGAAGATCGTGATATTGTCCAAGTGACACTGTGAGGTGGTCAACAATCAATCTGAAGTTTCCCTATTAATATCAATATGAAAGAAAATAGCAAATTCATGGCATTTAGTTCATTATTTATCATTCAATATTAATTAATTTTGTTTCATTTCTGTATATTTCAGTGTTTATTTATCAACGCTAGCCTGACTGAATCTGAACGTTGCTTTTATTGTGAAATCCGTTCTTACGCGCTGTTACCGTAATACCTAGTATAGTGGAGGCTGGCTTGACTACGGCGCAGACCTGCAATCCTGTGTTGCCAGTTATGAAAGAGAAGAAGTAGTTCAATCAGAGCCCATCAAAGCACGTTAACAACAGTTCATGTTCGCTATATACCACTTGATGCTAGACAACTATCACTTACTTAGTTATAAACGAATGAAAACAAAAACGTGACGACTCTCAGGCAAGCTCTGCATAAGGAGCTCTTTGGTTTCTAAGGGAGTTTATGGACATTCATTTCAGATGAGCTTGTATCTTAGGAAAGTGTAAGTCTCTCTGAATCTGAATCGTATGTGGAAACCATCTTGTTGGCTCAGAGACGTAGTAGCCACGATTATCACCATTTAAACCACATAACCGATTAAAGACAATTGAGCAAACTTGGCGCGGAAAACCAACAGATCTGGCAACACAAGTCGGATCTGCTCGCTACTTCCTGCTAACCGCTGTGTTCGTCATGATCAGACTTCTTCTACTCCGATGTTGACATCGGAACAAAACAGAGAAGACAGATGACAACCATCAGTTTCAACATCTGTCCAACATCTGTCCAGTATCTGTAAGACAGGAGGCTGAGCAGTATCCGTGTATGTCAGGTACACCTTTGAATCGGTCTCTCTTGTTAGGAGTTGTGTGCTGCCAGCTAATCTTACGTCTGTTATGTTACGGTGGTGATCAGAGCCGTTGAGAGAGAGTCGCCACAACGGAAGTCCAAAATGATGGAAGTCACGTGACTCACGTAGATTTCATATAGTTCCCGGAAGTTCTTGGCGCGCAATTAGAATCCATTATTCAAAGCGACAGAAACGCGATTTTTGGTAATTAGTAGTCAATAAATGTATCGATTTACAATATAGCAGACCGACATGCATCTGTAGTTAGTCAATATGTTGTTTTAAATCATAAATGAGTCATAAATAATCACAAATCATAATCAACTAACAGGCTTTAATGTGCATGTTGATTTGATTCAGATATGCTGATAACATACAATCTGATTATTTAAAAGTCTTACCCTTCATCAGTGCAACACAGACGGTCTATTTATCCATTCTGCTGCTACTCTAATGTGCTGTTGCTCACTTCCGGGACCTATTGAGAGGCTCTATGATCCGCCATTGCTGTGGGGAAAAAATGGTCTATTGGAGTGAACAGAGTTGTCGCTACTCTGTCTCTCAACGGCTCTGGTGATTACAGTTGCCTACTTTATGTGAAACCGCACAATGTACACATGCCATGTTTGTGTTGTTGTGGTACATAATTCTAGGATGTCACTCTCATCACTCCTTCAGTCGGGTCAGAAACAACAGCACACCTCTCAACATGTATCCCGCTGGCTGTGGCATCCAGCTGGAGGCCAGTCGAGACGTCCATAACCCGAGTCACAATGACGGAGATGATTCGTGCCACATCTCCAAGATGCCCCCAGGCTGGATCCGAGAGGTGAGGCAGAGGAGAGCAGGCAAGACAGCAGGCAAACTGGATGTCTACATTACAAGGTGACAAAATAAATTCAATATTTGGTGTCAGCATTGCATTTAAAACCAATTCATCTCATTACACTTGTACCAAGCTTTTAGGGACAACTCAGCACAGTTTTTTCTGTGGATATACAGTAGTTTGAAAAGTGTCTAAAACTTCCGCACAGTGCTGATCAGTGTCTAATGGATCTTTCTTTTGGTTTAAGTCCCCAAGGGCAGAAGTTCCGGTCAAGGGCATCGCTGGACGCTTTCCTCCAAAAAAATGGAGACGGCAACTTGGACATGAACCTCTTTGAATTCACTGCATCCAAGGATAATGTCATCACAATACCACAAATACTCCCCACCCAGAGGAAACTGGGGAGAAGAAAAAAACAGAAGGAGACAACTCAAGATGCAACAGATATTCTGGATCCACCTCCAAATAAATCTAAAAGGAGTAATGAAGAGGAAAATGTCAAGAGTTCCAATGACACTAACTATACTAATACTAACATTTTACCAGAAGTGTGTAGAGACAAAACTGACGAGACAGTGGAGGTCTGCGTACAAGCTGTACCTTCAGCAGTAGTAGATGTTCTGCAGAGGAGCCCTCAGAGAGCCATCGGCCTGAGAGAAAAGCTGCTCCGACTAGCTTCGCCTAGCAAACAGAAAAACACTTCTTGTGCTCAGGAGGACGAACGGGCAGACTCGGAGCCTTCTGTCCCAACTCTGAATGTCGAACCTCCCACTGAGAGCGAGGAGGAGGAGGAGGGTGAAGATGGACGAGGAGGAGGTGGAGGTGAGATACAGATTCACAGCGAAGGCGTTGACAAGCCTAATTCTGAACTGGAGACTGATGCTGATGGTCATCAGGATGTGGAAGAGGAGGTGTTGTCACCTGACATCACTGTCAGCTGTACGCCAGTGAGAGATTCCCAGAACAGTAAGTACGATCTAACAACGGCCTCACAGCTTGTAAAAGCAGCAGTGGAATTTTGAGTTTATCTTTTACTTTCATTGTGATTTCAGCATCTTATCCAGTTCAGTGTACTCAGTTCTGTTTTACATTTAAACCATAGAATGTATATATTAATGGACGTAGTCACTGGGCCCGGAAAGTGAAGCCAGTGAAGTGCCTAGAACCGTATTATCTTGAATGACCAGCAGAGGGCGACTCCACATGGTAACTATTCACTTGATTTATGACATAAGTTTACATTTTACTGAGGAGTTCATGGTCTCAATCTCTTGTTTCAAGTCTTCTCAGTCCTCTCTGCCCGCCCCACTCCACTCTCCTCTAAACACTGGTACTTCTGGTTTCAAAAAAACAAAGATGGCGCTGGCCAAGATGCTAAAATCACCTAGTAGGATTTGAAACAAATAGATTTTTTTAGCCTATCACTTGTCCTCTGTTTGTAAGGTGTTGTTGAACATTCATATTTTATATGGATTGGAGATCACTTTTCTGTTCACTTTAATTTGCAATTCTGTTCTATTGGAGTCAAGTTTTTGAATGTATTCACCATTTCTGACGTACTCACTTTTTGTATGTTTGCTGTACATAATTGTTTTCTGTCTGCCTAGACTCCAAGAGCTCGACAGACAAGCGAAAAACAAGCCCTTACTTCAGCGGGAAACTCTTAAAAGATGGTAACATTTGACTCAATCGTTCGATATGAGAGGCAAACGGGAAGCTTGTGACATTCACGTCGACATTTATGAAATGAAATCGCGCGTGACTTGAGACATGCACACTGTCCGTCCTCAGGTCTCAGCCCTCCCAGGAGAAAGGCCTTCAAGAAGTGGACACCCCCTCGTTCTCCATTCAACCTTGTACAGGAAACCCTTTTCCACCATCCCTGGAAGCTCCTGGTTGCCACCATCTTTCTGAACAAGACCACTGGTACGGTCGAACATACTGTACGCACATTTCATCGTTCTGGATGGCAGACCAGACTGTACTTACGCCTGGCATCACTCTTGTTTTTTTTCTTAATTCTCCAGGCAAAATGGCCATTCCGGTGCTGTGGCAGTTCTTTGAGCGTTACCCATCTGCAGAAGTGACCCGGGAGGCCGACTGGAAGTCCATGTCTGAACTTATGAAGCCACTTGGCCTCTATGAGCTCAGAGCCAAAACACTCGTCCGCTTCTCAGGTAATAATAATAATAATAATAAATTTCATTTAGGAACGTCATTGTCCACTTCTGTTTACATGTTTGAGCACAGTAATGACAGTAATGTTGTCAATTACTGTCAATTAGTCATGATACATATGAAGCAATATCTCTCTATTTTCTGCCCTGTAGATGAATATCTAACTAAACAGTGGCGTTACCCCATCGAGCTGCATGGTATTGGGAAGTACGGCAACGACTCCTTTAGGATCTTCTGTGTGGGAGAGTGGAAACAGGTGAGTAATCTGTAAACAAGTCTACTTTCAGTGGATTAGATTAATGTTCATTACTGAATACTGTGGTGTATATTAATATGCTTTTCGTTGGTTTTTTATGTCAAGGTGACACCTGAAGATCACATGTTAAACAAATATCACGCTTGGCTGTGGGAGAACCATGAAGCTCTCGGAATGTGAAACACCAAGTTTTGAGGAACTGCAGGAAGGAAGATTTAAGATACAAGAACATCACATTAACACTGCTGTAATCTGGCTGGAGGTATCTTGATGAACTGTGCTCATAGCATTATGATACACACGCTTATGTTCAGGTTTATGTTAAACATGAATCGCCTTGAAATCATGCAGTGATGCTCCGGAGATGTCATTGTTTTCTTTTGTTTGAAAAGTTTTACTCTGTGTGTAATAAATTGTTTTTAAGTGGTTTGAAAGTTGAAATGATTCATGAGCGCATTATTCAATCATTGTTCTGTCTCACCTACACATATATGAGGTCCAGAGACAGTGGTGAGACGTCTCTGGACCTCATGTATGTGTAGGTTCTGTAGGTTGGTCCTTTGTCATAGGGGAATAATCTTTCTTGTTTTGTGCATTGATGCATGAGCTTAAGCACCACAGCAGCTTTCGTTTGTTTGGGGGGGGTAACCCGATTCCCAAGGAAACTGTTGCCACTGCAAAACACTCAGCGAATGCGCAAGCATGTCATGGTTTAATCTTTAACGTGGAGCACTATAGTAATTTGGATTTGTGTTATGATTGAATGCTAATAGGGCTGAAATTTTAAGAAGAAAAATTTAATTTTGGAACGCTACATTTCCACACAAAGACGATACTTCTCCAGTGGACGAACAGAAGAATCAGCTCGGACACCAAAATGAAACTACGTAAGAAAACATTTCCATTTGTCATCTACAATCTTTTTTTTTTTAGTAATGAAGATGTTTAATATTGCTGTGATTCTGTTTAATTCAATCTACATTACCACAGCAGCCATCTCTATAGCTTCCACACCAGTGTTCATTCCTCATGACAAACCTCCCGTCCGGCAGAGAAGCTGCCGAGGGGTTACCCCCATGACATTTCCCATCATCTCGGACTCTGCCCGACTGTGGACAAGCAACAAGGTCCGCGTAGATTCATTGATGGTCCATCTGTTGTGTGACAGGACTCGCTAATGAGAAGATGTTTGCTTTGAGGTCAAATGAAAAGCGTTAAGCTATTTTTCTGGTCCCTAGATTATTCCAAGACTCAACCCTTTACTTCCACCTTTGGTCCTCAAACGCACCGTCTGTCTGGAGACACCAGCTGTTCACCACCACAACCACCAGAGGGCACTGATCATGCAGAGGAGAGAGTACTTCAGGTAGAATCACTTGGCTTTATCACTGTGATTGATTTTTACTGATAGTACATTTTTTTGAATCACTAGTGCCAATATTATCTTTGCTTTGGAGAGCTGACCTCAAAGTCTTGTCTTGATCGATATGTCAGGTTTCACCAAGTGTGGCGAAAACCCTTTTATGGAAGCAGCAGTGAAAGAGAAGAATACAGGTGAACGTCTGGATACTGTACTTTCAGTTCACATCCTCTCCTGAATCACATCCTGTGATTCCACCTGAAGTCTGGTGACAAATAAAAGTCTTTCCTCGTCCTGTAGGAAGGAGCTGCGAGAGCAGTTGAAGAGGCAGATGGAGGAGAAATGTGTAGCACTGAAACTGCAGCTGGCCAGTCGAGTGAAGGAGGCAGAGTGTGTGTGTGAAGTGGACCGCCTCGCCCTGTCCAGTGACCGAGAGCAGAGGATCCAGCACAGCAAAGTGATGACGGCGTACAGAGATGAGAACAAGAGGGTACAGTCCCACACGTACATCATATACATCCATCCACCGCAAATGCTTTGTGCCTGTTACAATAGTGTCCCGAAGAAGCTTCGACATGCTGACTGCTCTCTGGTTATGGTTACAACAATACATGTGGGGAGTGTGTGTGTGTGTGTGTGTGTGTGTGTGTGTGTGTGTGTGTGTGTGTGTGTGTGTGTGTGTGTGTGTGTGTGTGTGTTTGTGTGTGTGTGTGTGTGTGTGTGTGTGTGTGTGTGTGTGTGTGTGTGTGTGTGTGTGTGTGTGTGTGTGTGTGTGTGTGTGTGTGTGTGTGTGTGTGTGTGTGTGTGTGTTTGTGTGTAGCTAATGGAGCAGAGCTGGAGGGACAGAGCACTCACACGCTCCCAGGAGGTCCTGAAGGAGAGAGAGCTGCTGCGCCTCAACCCCATTAACTGGAGTGGAACGCTGAAATAGGTTGAACTTCAACATCCCGAGTAAAAAAGAATCCCCTAAACCAGGCTTTGCTGTAGCACTTGGGCAGGCCTAAGTGTCAGATGTAAGTGACGGAACTCAAGAGGAACATTATTAATGTTCTGAATATATTCAGATGCTGATGTATTACTAATCGTACTTTATAAGAGTACAGTGAAATCAAAACTTTAAAGAGCTGCACCAATTTAGAATCGCATGTTCAATTTTAAAAAAAAGGATCAAAATAGATGCAGCAGAAGCAGATATATATTTTTTTAATATATGGGTTCTTCCTCATCAAAATCTGATGCTTACATTACCCACAATGCAACTCGACCACCAACAGTTCTAGGTGTGTCAGGATAGCAGCTAAGAGACGAGGAGCACAACTCCACAACTCCTCTCGTTTTCAGACCCAAATTGCTTCTTTCTTTTTTTTTTAAATATCAGATTTCACTCACCTCCCTCTGGATCCACATCCCACTTTGTACAACAACAACCTTTGATGTGTAAAATCTGTGACGTTCCAGTGTAAGGTTTCTGCATTTAATTTATGATGTAACATGTAATTGAAAAAACATTTCCACAAGCTAAATTTTTTTCTCATTCTGTTTATGTAAAGAGCAGATGAAGCTTCACTAAAAGGAAAATCAATAAATAAACATGAGGAGTGACAGACTTTCATTTTAAAGCAAACATCTAAATGAACACAAGCCTGTGTGGAAAACTTTCCACCTAAGATAAATTAGACAGGCGGGTAAGAGGTGAGGCTTCAGGAGCTTTCTACCGTGATGCTACAATACCTGCTCCGATTAAAACTCAACAAATTAAAAAGTGCATTCAAAAATGCTCACAAACACACGGAGAAGATGTCAAAAGCTTAATATAATAAACGTCCTTCCAACAAATATTGCTTTCAAAATTAAGGCCAACAGAAAATGGCTTACATCGTGACGATTAGAACTTGTAGTTACATAACAGCACATTCCTTCAATAAGTGGTCAGTAGCAGTAATGTTGGTTGATCCAGCAGCTGATAAAAGTCAGACTTCCATGCCAAAGTAAGACAAATCAATAGATACGGTGTTGTACCTTTCATTTCAATTCCTGTTATCATGCAGTAGTTCTAAAAAAAAGAATCATTCAGGAAGTTAGGGAATAAAAAAAACATTCTGTGAACATAAATACCCAAGTGTCAATGAGTTTTCTCTTTGGGCTGATTTCCTCATCTAACCCACAGGCCCACAGCAGTCACTGTCAAAACCCACGTACCCTTCAAACTATGGGGAGAAGCTCTGCTTCACAGCATTGACGTAGTGAAAAAACGACGGGCGTGGTGACTGGAGGTTTCCATTGTGTGGAAGAAAAAGACATCATTTGTGGAGCAACATCGAGGCCAGATGGAAAACCCAAAATGCATAATAGGTTTTAACAATCAGTAGTGGTCTCCACGTCACCCTTGTTCCCAACAAAGGGATTTAGTTCCTTAATATCAGTGCAGCGTGGCCTTGTTAGATCCTCTTCAAGATTTATGGCTCCATAGTCTTAAAGTTCTCCCTTTTTTTCCTGCATTATCCTATTCATAATCATAAATTACCCCAAAGCCCTTTCAAGTAACTCCCACAACCAAAAGAAATCCCTGATAGGCAGGTGTTGTCGTGATAGTTTCCTGCCCCAGTCGAGTCTCTTTCACCTTTACTGGCTGGTGTTCCAGGGTCCTTTCATTAAATCGTAGCCACAGACAGTCTAGCGTCCCTTCAGGAATCCATCCAGCATGTAGTCCCCTTTTTCTGTCAACCAGTATCCTGCCATGGCAGCCACGCCTCCGATGAAAATGGCCGTGAAAACCATGTCACCTTTAGCAGCGAGCGTGGCCAGGGCACAGATCACAACACCGAAGAACATCTGCTGCAAAACGAGAACCTCGTCGTCGGTCATGTCATCGAACAGTCCCTTCTCTGGGTCGGCTGAGGAAGTACAGGAGGAGAAACTTGAGACGATAGATCTGGGAAGCTGTCAAAAATACAGCATACTCTACTACGTTTATCCAAGTTCACTTCTACAGCTACTCACCAGGGGGCTTATTCTCGACACAGATGCTGTCTCTCCTGATGTATCCATCAGCACAGTCACAGTGGAAGGAGCCCTCCTCATTGATGCAGGCCTCGTTGAGTCCCGGACACGCGATGGCACGTTCATTACATTCATCTACATCTGTACAAGGCAGCAGAGATAAACAGTCGAAGTACATCAGGAGAAAGTCAAGAGGTAAACGCCGGTGAACAAATGTATGAGCTAAGTACAGTGTTTGATTACCAAGACACTTGGCTCCTTTCAATCTGTAGCCACGTGCACATTTCTTGCAGCGGGCAGGACCACTGCCCATACATCCCACACATGCCTGGTCACAGCCTGGACAGGGCAAAATCAGAGGGGAAAACATTGCATACTAAACTGGACATTAAGTTGTATATTTATTGATGAATTCATTAGATTAACACTGCATCTTTTTAAAAATCGAAGAGGATAAAATTACAAGGTTAATTTCAGTTTAAACAAAAAAACGACAAGCGAAGAGAACCCAACTCCTACTGCATTGTAGAGACTTCTTTTTGGCCATTTGGCCATTGAATTGTCCTGCTACCTTTTGTAAAGTAGCTCGATAGCAGGGAAAAAGAAAAAAAACTAGAGCACTCATAGAGCGAAGCCTTCCGCCCAGGCTGATTAGCCCCACCTATTTGCTATTTCGCCTTCAGAAATTCCTAGACCCAGATCCAGATCTGGATCCCTTACAGAACTGAATCACCTGTCACCATGGCCGAGACCTCTCTTTCATAAAAAAAAATGTTCATGCAAATCTATCCATAACTTTTTGAGTAATCCTACAAACAAACAAACAAACAAACAAACAAACCGAGCCACAATCACAAAAAAAGAAAATTGCTCCTTAAAATCTAATATAGTTTTCATTGAAATTCGACTTGAACTGTAGCACTGGACTGTTGTTCAAATGAAATCAGCATTATGAGAGATATTTATGATTATTTTAGAGACAAAACGATTAATCCTGAAAATAATCTTCGGGCTAGTCATCAACATTATCTTCTCATCACATTTAAAACCAAACAAAAAACATTACAGCTGCATAAAATCTACAAAATCATAATGAAGGAAGGCCTGAACATTTTCATTAGATACTTGACAGCAAGCCGAAAAAAACAGCGACTTGAGCAGCAATGACACAAGACGGCCTACTGTACCTCTGCATTCATACGATCCCTCTGTGTTGTGACAGTACGTGTTCGAGGGACAACGAGCCAGTTCTGTGCCACACTCGTCGATGTCTAAGAGACGCACAAGAGCAGTCAGAGAACAAACTGTCACAGAATCGAGGAAATGTTATCCCATGACCTCTGAAGCCTCACTCACCCACACACTTGTTGTCATGAAGGATCCAGCCGGGTTTGCAGTCAAGGCATTTGTAGTCCTGCGGCCCTGCACATTTTTTACACGAGTGGTAGCATGCTACAAACGATTGGAGAGACATGGAGACGGTGAGAAGGTCAATTTTGAGACTACTTCAAATAGAATTAAGTTTGTGTGTAGGGGGTTGAAACAACACCTGCACAGGCTCCTTTGCTGTCATTGGAGCTCTTCTCTCTGAAGTAGCCATCAGCGCAGCTCTGGCACAGATTGCCTGAGTATCCGGGATCACAGACACACTCTCCATCTCCCAGTCGAGTGCCCTCCCCCTCACAGCGGCCCAGACCTCCGCACACACCGCCAGGGCCTGACGGACACTCTGTGTTGGATCAACATGCCATTAGTGGAAACAGTTGATTTGACAGTGTGATGAAATCTAAATCTTTCGTTATATGGGACAGATTCAGTCTGGCTGGCATAGCAAGGTTTTCTATACTGATATCAGGTGACTTTGTTTTCCACACCTTTGCAGTCCGGTCCAAAGTGTCCCGGTGGACAGCAGAGTCTCAGCTCCTCGATGCACAGCCACTCAAACAGGTCTGGGGCCTCCTGCTGCCTACGGGACACACATCATGTCAGCCATGGATTCAGAACGGGGGCATTGGTAATACATCTTAAACAAAACATAATTACATAGATGACACCAACACTGTCTCAATACGAAATGTAAAATGTTGGATTAAACCTCATTTAATTGCATTTGTTTGGCCATGAAAACTGAAGCTGAATCAGATTTAACTGTTTTTTACATATGCTGATGTTTTCCCCTTTGCACTGGCCTGGGTCACATTTGTTCAGTGATTCAAGGTCTGGAATTAGGCCCATTGATGGCAGTTTCTTTCAGCTAGAGAAACTAGGCTTAATTAGCGGGATTAAGACTGTTGACATTATCCTTACACATGGCTTGAATTCAACAAGCTATGAAAAACAACCATACAAATGGTGTGGATGAAATGTACGCATCTGCAAAGGTTGCTGGGCGTCCATTTACAAAAATAACACTTTGACTGCTCCCGGCAATGGCCACCGCAGCTTTTGTGTTGTCTCAAAGTGACGTTACCAGGATGGACACATCACTTGAACACGATGTCAGGCTGAATGAAAGAAGTGAGAGAAAAAGTAAATCCGAATATGCACACAAACACACACACACCACATTTACCTGTGGAACCACCATGTCTCCACCTGGTCTTCTATCTGCTCCAGCAGCCCGTTACATTCAAAATCTGTTTTCTCACAAGCAGCTTCGACTATCTCCAGCAGTCGAGTCTCACTAAAAGGGATAAGACAACAAATAAGACATGTTACCACAGACAACGGTTGTTCTGGGTTACAAAGGACTAACATGTAAAATAGTAAATTCACACATTAAAAAATATAACACATTCCTGCATGGGAGGGACTTTCACATTCTACAGGACGGTTTTCAGAAATGCAAATTGATAATGTTACAATACGGAAAAAAACTTTGAGACAATCTGCATCATCTGTTGTATACTTTTTCAATATGCCAAAAAGCATTTATTTTTGATTTTAGGCACTGACTTAGCCGCACAATCCCTTTAGATGAAGGATTCCAGAATTTTCAAGAATGAAATATAGGCTTAACTCTTACCTGCGTGCATACTTTGCCAGCTTCTCTTCTTCCCAAGCAGTGTTACCACCCCCGAAGTTCTTGTTGGCCGTTTTCTCCAAGCCCTAAAAAGAGGGAAACATTTCAGGATCTCAAATACCGAAAGAAGAACAATATATAAACTTGCACAGAGAGAGATACATTAATTAACGGTTCACTAAATTAACGGCAGTACCTTGATGAAACTCTCAGTGAGTTTCCGGCAGGTCTGGCATGGTGCTGTCTGGACCCTCACCACCGAGAGCTCTGAGAGGAGCAGCAGAACAGGCAGGAACGGCCAGGCCCACCACATGATCCTGCAGAGGTGAGCACACAATTATTGTAAATAATGTATTATTAACAATAATAATAATAATAATTGGAGCTGCAACAGTGAATCTATTAATCTATTAGTAATCGATTTCTGAATTAATCGCCAACTATTAATCGGTTCAAGTAGTTTCTTATGAAAAAAAAGTCAAAATTCTCTGATTTCTTGCTTCTTAAATATGAATATTTTCTGGTTTCTTTGCTCCTCTACGACAGTAAACTGAATATCTTTGGCGTGTGGATAAAACAAAACTTCATCTTGGAGGTTTGGGAAACACGATTGCAGTTTTTCACCACTTTATGACATTTTATAGACCAAACAACTAATCGATTAGTTGAGAACATAGTTGACAGATTAATCGGTTATGAATAATTGCAGCCCCAATAATGTATTAATAATAAACCTCTGCAATGTGCACTGCCGTTGATTCATACATTGGGTACATTCATGATATTCTGTCAGAATTGTGGTCCTGTTTTTTCGCTCTCTCTCTCTCTACCAATTCCATTATCATCATTTTAATAAAGAACAACGTCATCTTCATAGTTTGGGAGAAAACAATCCTCGTGTGACTCAGTGATTTGTCTCCTGGTGTCGTTGTATCCATCAGTGTCGTCAGGGACACTCGCCTTCAGCCTGGTCGGGATGCTGTTGTCTCACCGTTAGCCTAGCTAGCTAGCTAGCTAACTCAGCATCAGCACCACACAGGAAATTAGCCAACTAGCATCCGGGGCTAAGGTCGATAGTTAGCGGCTAGCCCGAGCTAACGTTGTATCACCGGGCATTAGCCGACTACAGACACGAAGTCTATTAAACCACCCGCCTTGGATATTTCACCACGGGCGTCACGACATGTATTCAACGTTTAAATATCTTTTTGATAATCTGTACTCGAACACAAAGTGGATGCTCTGGTCTTACCTCACTGCAAACCCACCACGTCCGCTGCACCGCTGATGATGATTGGCTGGCTTCCTGCTGGTTCATACAGTAAAAGAGGAGTTTCATATTTTGGACAGACGTTGTTGTTGTTTTTTAAAGCATCAAGTGTGCCATGAAAATGTTTTTTTTGTTTGTTTTTTTAAGTTTAGTCGACCCAGAAGCAGTGGTCCAGCAGTGAAGGGATGAGTGCGTGTGAATGAATGAACCTTATCCAGGCAGCAGCTGCCACACAGGATGTGACCCCGCCCAGAGGTCCGGGGATTTAACTCTTCATCCAATCAGCGCGCACACACACACGCGCACACGCACACGCACACACACAAACACACACACACTCTCTCTGTATGTACATGGGAGTAAATAAAGAGGCCTTGTCTTTGGCCAAGGAGCTTATTTTAACAACAATTAACGTCGCAAGCTCTTCCATACAGTGAGGTGTAGTACGGTGGCCCCGAGGTACAAAACACACCGAAAGTGTACAACGCAAAAAAAAAAGACAACGCATCTTTCTTAAAAACACGAATAAATCAGAAAAAAGACCACAATAATTGTTTTGTATAGTCAGAAGAGACATTCCAATATTCAAGAAATAATTTAATCAATCCCACTTGATGAGTATCAAAATCCTGCCTCCTGGACAAAGCCAGTTAATATACTCTACATGTACAAAGAGTGTCAGATACTAGTTAATAAACACACACGATGGTTAAAGACTGAAAAGCAGTGAGGTGTCTTTGAAATATATTCACCACAGGCCCCTTTGTATTTAATCTATGTATTATTTTTCTGTTTATTTTCTTAGTGTTTGGATTTAACGTTGTGCACTTCAATTTCTGTGGAGAAGCAACAGATGAAGCCAGAACAGCCCAGCGTTTATTTGAATAATGTTTGTTTTTGCCGCCAAACAACAGCAACAACTGCAACAGCTACGCGACCCAAAGTGTTTAGTTTCGGCAAACGCAAAAGCTCAAAACTAATAATGATTTTCATGAGCATCTCCCAGAGTATTACGTCAGGTCCTTTCAAGTCATTTCAAACTGCTCATCCGAAAACTGAGGCTTGGTCATGGGTTGTCCTCTCCTGCTGTCAAACCCGTTCCATTTCACCCTGGGGCTTGTGTCCGTGCTGACGGGAGGCGTGATAAGACACGGCTGCAACGGCACCGTTTCCCCAGACTCTTCTACACCGACCCCAACACAACTCTGGGACACTCCTGTAAAGTGTAATATTGTTGTCCCTGCTGGGAACCCCGACAGCCCTCTTGCCAGAGCTCGGGATGCCACCCTGAGCCCCCCTGCCCTCTTCCGTCTGGCTGATGCAGTGGCCATTTGCTGAGCTCCGGCCAGCTCCGTCAGAAAACCCAGGCTCTGGGAGGGGAGGCTGTAGACATGAAGGCCACGAAAGAGTTCTGGCAGCGGCCAGAAACCGCCTTGAGACTCTGGTGGAAGTGATTCAAACTGCACCAACATGAACCGCTCACCAGCGCGGCCCTGTAAATAGTCTCCTAGTATGCAGCTCAATGACGCACTAAAAACGTCTACACAGGGAGAAGAAGCAGGGAAGCGTCTTCCTGCCTCCTCTTCCTCCCTGTGTCTAGTCCCGTTCCTGGGAGTGTTTCTCTCCCAGCTCTGAGCTCCCCATTCTTCGGCCCTCATCCAGGCGGCCTGGGTCAGGACTAACACCACTTTGCCCCCCTGCCTTTTGAGTCGGTCCAGTCTTGAATGGAGCCAAGGCACGGGGCCCAGGACGCTGAGCTCAGCCTGGCTCCACAGGTCCAGAGACACACTGAAGCCCAGGGCCTGGAGGGACGAGCCCAGGTGACACATCAGCCCTGGCAAAGTCTGGTTGTCGTCAGCCGGGTACAGCAACACCACATGACCACCGCCCACTGCACCTGATACAGAGGGAGATTAAAATCATTGATGCACATTTTGAGAATGTGTTAGATGAGAAATGTGATACCACTCTATTAGCATTAAAAAACAAAACAGGGCTCAACACTTGCTGCTGACGGTGGCAGTAGTAATACTTCAAACACAAGAACATTAATATTAACAGTATAAAAGGGGATGTAGGAAATAGTGTCTGCCCATTCTGAAATGGATGTCAGGCTTGCACAGACCTTTAACATCGTCTTCTTTCAACCATCGCCATACGAAGCCTAACGTAGAAAAAATACAGACCACACATTGCGGTGTTTTGCTGAGGTGCTATTAACATTTAATGACCTACAAATACATAACTGACCTTTCAGAACCCCTTGTACAAAATAGGCTCCTAGTATGGCCAAACACATCAGCAATAATCCAATGAGGAGTGGCAGGCTCCATCGCCATCGAGATTCTGGAAAAATCAATAAAATATATGAAGCACAGTCTTTCTAGAGCAAGTTCAAGAAGTTTCACAGGCTCCCCTGAGGATTTCAATCACTGGAAGTCTACAGTGCAAACCACCGATGTCTAATATCATATTTGCCAAATAACAATGAACAAAGTGTGGCTTGTTTTAGCTGATAAGAGTTAAACATTAAAGTCACTTTATCTGGGTCCGAACAATAATTAATAGTCTTACTAGCAAATGGACACTGGGGCTCAAGGTATGACTCCATCCCATGTATCTTTATCTAAAAACGAGTAAAGGAGTTAATGGTAGTACAGTATGAACTGTAGGAAGTAGTGATGTCAAAAAATATCATATATGTAATAGATACTAAGCCAAGTATCACCTGAACGCAAAGCAGAGGGTGTGACGACACGTTGAACTCTCCTGTATTCTGTAAAGTTAATGAATGATTAAAAGAGAAGATTCATCATTTAATCCTGATGTGTCAAAGGTGAGATCCAACAGAACCATTACATTTGAGATCATGCGACATTTTCCTGATTTACCCAGTGTCCATTGCGTGTTGCACGCCAGCCTGCGTGGTTGTGGAGTCGCTGTCTGGAGCCCCTCACCTCCTCACACGGGCCTCCTGCAGGGTCTCTCTTGCACAGCCGCACCTCTGCCTCCAGTCTACAGGGGGCGCCCACATTCCAGCTCAGCCCTGTGCCGCCCTCCCTCAGCTGCATCTCCACCATGGACACGGACACATTGTGCTGCATTCTTTCAAGTACCTCTGAAAAGAAAGATTAATGAATAGACAAAATAAAAACATTGCTGTTTTGTGAGGCTATACAATCATATGCTATGCAAATGTGTGTAGATCTGAGGTTGACCTCCTTTACCTCGTTGGTTTTTGAACGGACAGAATTCTCTTCGAAGTGCTTTTCCCTTCCGCCACACCTGAAAACAACAGTTTTTATTTATGGTATTATTTTGAAATAAAATTTAAAAAAAAATTGTTGTTATTTATTGTTTATCACAATTAACATGTGAGCTACCTGGAAGCATAGACATGATGCAACAAAGTTTGAAGATATCACAATTTCTCTCTTGCCTTTGGGCTGCAAAGGTTGAACACATATGTACAGACACCATCAATATTGATATTCGACTGACAGACTGATATGATTGCATCGTGTGGATAATTCATCACCGACTGACCCATGCAAGAATCTCTCCGGGTATTTCATTCCACATCATCTGATACATGAGATCGTCTCGTCTGGCTTCAGTGTTTTCCAGCTGGATGAGGACCAGGTTGTTCCTGTGATCAGTCTCAGCTCGGAGTCTGGGAGCTGAGACAGAGACATGTCAGCCATCATGAATTATGACTGAGCTGTCCAGGTGTCACACTATACACAAATGTACAACTGTTTTCACTCGCAAAATGCCTTGTGCAGGCTCCTCAGCGTGAGAACAATACATGCTAGATAACAAAAACCACAGGTGGAAGCAGAGCACCCCTAGAAGAGAATTTCACAGCATCGCTTACCGTCACATTCCTTTACAGTGCCCTCTAGGTCCGTGGAGCAAACTGAAAGATGGAGATTGAGGCGTATATGATCATTGACATTACTCTGCGACTCAGCGTTGACTTTGCTTACATTGCAGCGACTATTCTCACCTTCTTCTAAAGATGGGACTGTGATGTTTTGGATGTTGCCTGTTCCCTTTGAATGTGCGTAGACATGAACCACAACAGGACTGTCAAACGCCACTGCCGCTGTCAACGACAGCTGCATTCGCTGGAAACATGTACATTTGCATTTTCACTCAGTAAACACAGAATAAGATAAACACACTAAAAGACTGTTCCCTGAAATGGGTCCTTGTTCAATTCAATAAAAAAAAACGAGAGAAAAAAACGGTCCTCAACTGTTGGCTGGATTTATATGTTCTAATTTAAAATCTTAATCTGCATAGTAACTACATTTTCACACAACAACATTTCCCTCTGAAATGTAAAGGAGTTCAAGTATACAATAACATGAAATGTAACACAGTAGTACCAAAACATTTTTCTTGTATATTTACCACTAATCAACAACAGGAACAACAACTACATGATGTAATTCATTCACACGCGCCCAATATTTGTGCTGTAAAGCCATTTTTAACCTTGATAAAATAAGTGCTGTAGAAAAAACGTTTTATTATTATTATTATTATTATTATTTTATTATTATTACCCACCATATGGGAGGGCTGTTGAGAAGTTTGGAACTGGAGTGTCCTCCAAATTTCACTGCTGCCTGGGGAGCTGAGATACACTTTCACCAAAGCTGCAACACGAAGTGAAGGGAGAAGAAGAGTAATTGACTTATTAGTATTCAAATAAATATAATTCAAAGCAATTCATAGAAAAGAAAAAGAAGGAGTGTGACTTTGTGTGTGTGTTTTGGGTGGAGTTTTATACCTTGTGGTTCAGGGAGCACATTCTCACCACTTCCCTGTTCCTTCTGATTCATGCCAAATAACTCCTCTTCATCAGTGTGTTCACCTGACTCCTCGGGAACCTGTTCTGCAGCTGCTGTACATGTGCAATGTAAGCACGGTCAGTGAATACGACAGCAGAGAACTTAATTCTTTTAGACTGCGACAAACTAGTTGACATGTCGATGATGAGAACTCAGGAAACGGCTGCTCGAGAAAAAGGATTTGACGGTAACGACAGCAGCAGCAACAACATTTGGACAAATGATGGCAAGAAATATTAAGGATTTCAGATCCAAGATGAACAAAATCAAAGACACGAGATGCATGAGGAAAGTTACGTTTGACAGTGATGACGATTCGCAGGCAAGGCTCACAGTCTCGTGAGGCCGAACAGCACAGCATCACTTGGAGCTGCACGCGTGTGACGTCCACTGCATCGTTAGGATCAGGCAGGACAGCGGAGTATGGAGAGACTGTGGAGAGAGAGAAAGAGAGAGAGAGAGAGAGAGAGACGTGGTTCTGCTTTAGACAAACTGCAGGTCGACTCTAGTGTGGGGTTATTACCATGACACCAGATGCACCCGTGTTGTTACCTGAGCTCATGTGGCAGTCTGTCAAACCCTAAACAAAGACAAGATGACGATGAGGAGTGGGCAAAACAACTGGGTCCCCTCACCCAACGTGAAACACACCTCACTGATACAGTGGTAAAGGAAGAATTCAGATCATGCACAAAAGTTAATCTACCTCCAGGAAAAGTTAAGATCAGGGGGTTGAACGGTTATTTACAGACTTCCATGAATTTTAATTTGATTTCAGTTTATATAAAAAAGGAAAAATAACTAATGCAGATAATCCCTGCACACAGGCGCACTGCACAATGGACATGGGATCAAAAAATGCTGGCAAGTGTTGGAAAGAGACACCAAAAAGACATTTACATTCAAGTGTAGTTATGTATACCAACATACAGTCACGTGTGTGTGTGTGTGTGTGTGTGTGTGTGTGTGTTCTGTGATGGCTTCTATGGAGGACTTGTCGTTAAGTGTTGTTCTGAAAGCCTTTTGCACGTCGTTGTCTCTTTCTTTCATTCTATCCGGCAACATTCACCTGGTGATCGACTGCGGATTAAAAAGAACGTTTGTATAATAATAATAATAATATGAATTCATCTGTGTTGTCCTTAAAAAACAAAGGAATGATCTAAAGTTACCTTAATGGGGGCAGTATGGTTTAGTCTTTGTTTGGGTCATGTTTTCCCTCTCTGAAACCAAATTCACATTACAACATGCCCTCCTCGGAAAATTGAGCAGGGGAGTGAAGTGTTCTGCTGCGGCTCCATGGTAAATAAGTAATGGGCATTAAACTCTGATCTCTCTCCCTTTCTTCTTCCCCTCTCTGATCCTCCTGGTCCGGCCCCGAACCTGAGCCCTGCACATACCTGTTGTTGTATGAACCCACTAGATTAACAATAAGACAGAATGGTGGTGACACTCAGTCCCAGTCAGTGACCTGAGTCACGAGCTGGAGCAGGGTTTCGTTTGGCTGCTGGATCATGAATGTCTCGTTATGGAACAGGTGATGGTCTTCTACATAACCTCAATGACATTAGTGTTTATAATGTGAGCCAAAACAGAAGAAGTTACTGGCTCCGCGGTTCTTACGACTTCTTCCCTTGAATGATGCAGAAAGATGAGGGTTATCACGGTGACTCGTTACCTCGCCGCACCTGAGTTCAGGCGCGTCCTGGTCGATCCTCTCCAGCGCGCGCGCCCGCTCGGACAGTCCGGAGCGCAGCAGGAGGAAGAGGAGGAGGAGGAGGAGGAGGAGGAGGAGACATGGAGCCCGGAGCATCGTGGGAGCCGTCCGTCCCACGGACAGACCGAGGCTGGAGCCCGCGACCCTCGACTCCGGCGCGCCGCGCGCCGTCAGCATCACAGGACGAGCTCCACCACACTGCGGCTCCTGCCAATGATTGACAGCTCAGGAGGTGGGCGTGTAGCTCCTGCCCGCTGGAGTTCTGCCAGTCTTTCTTGCCAGGTGAACGGATCATTCCACGTCATCAAGACCATGACACACAATCCAATCGTAAACAAGAGATGGGGGGGGGGGCATGGTGTTCTTAATGATGTGTTGAGGGGCAATACCTCCCAGTTCATCATCACACATAGAGCTCCTTTTCTCTAATGCTGTGGCGTTAACAGAAAGTCGCTCCAACAATTTCAGTTGAGATAAAAAATGATGTTTTATAAGTTGCAATTTGAGAGTTTCATACACACCAGATTCCCCAGTGTGATCACGTTATTGAATGCATTAACATCAGGTGTCGTACAAGATATACAAACCCTAACAGTTTGAATAGGGTCCTCCAACAACATTGACTGACAACATGCCACTATGAGGTCAGAAACACCTTCAAACATCCAGATCATTATACAGTCAAATGTAGGTCATAAACCACATAGATTATCCAAAATGAGATTTTTATTAAAGCTACTATGTGAAAAGCAGAATGGTTCTCAGTAGAGCACATTCCGACGGTCCTATTAAATTCAATCGAGCTCCACCAAATACCCACAGATATATGCCTGATTCATTTTTCAAATCCATGAATCATTCCCTAGGATATCGGGTGGGGAACATGTCACAAAACGGCCACAAATCAGCCAGGAAACATTGATATGTGCTCCATTTTCCAAAGCAATGCAGACTGGTTGGATACCTGTAACGAAAAACAAAACAGGAACAGATAAAAAAATGGAAGTTGCGTCAAAATCTTTTTATTCATCTATGGGAGAAAAAATCATGTTGTTGAGAATGTCTGTCAAAGTAAAATGACAACATGGGCCAGGAGGAACTTGATGTATTGCTCAACCGCACATGACGATCAACAATCAACAATTTACCTGCTGTTGCAGGAATTTAATCAGTGACTCTTTATCTTCAACTTTGCCCCATTAACTCTGTGCTTCAGGTTAATCATTAATCTCCTCCCAACGGGAACAGGTCAGTTAAATCCACTCTTATAATCTGAACACTTGCATAGCTGGAACCTGTGCTCGCTGTGTGCCTGCGGTGCATTAGTGTACAGTCGGAAAGATGCCAATTCTCTGGGGTCTTTCCGACTGAATGCAGCATTTTGCTGCGTTTCCACTGTGACCATAAGACCATGGAACAAACTCTCCCACTCTTTATTTTTACAGTGTGAAACTATGTGAAAAAAACTGACCTAGTTTATAGAGACTTCCTTAAATCAAACTGACTGCATTAGCTGCTTAAAATCTTTTTTTTCCTTCCCATTTTATAACTGTAGCTTTGTATTAATATGCCCTATTGTCATTTCATCGACATCATGTATGGGAGTTCTGTAAAAGTAGGAAATGTCTGCAGGTGAGCTCAGCGTCACATCAGATCAATCACAACAAAAATTCTACTGTAAGTAACAATGTACTTCCGGATTAATGCTGTCAAGCAGCTCTGTCACTTCAGATGTTTTTATATATGTATATATATATATGCCATACAAAAAATGTATAATACCAAGACTGTAAATATCTCAAAAGAATTTCCTGAAAAAGAAATAAAAACCAAAGTCTGAGGAGAGATTTTGCTGAACTTATATTTTAGAGTAGATTCTGCAAAGATCCGGGTTCGCCGTCTGATGTTCGCTTTGCACAAAGTTTACAGTTGAACTGCAATGAAATTGAATCCCTAAGAATTAAATAAGATCTGTGAAAGTCCCCCTAGTCATGGTTTCCAGCTCTAATGCTCCGAGATTTTGAGGTAACGTCTGTACAGTATATTTGCAGATGAAAAACATTTGAATCACGCTGGGTTTTCTCTCTCTCTCTCTTTGGGGCAGACGGCCACGTCTTTTTTCTCCCTCCATGTTTTAATAATGTTTTTTGAACGACGAGGTGCAGAGGGTCTGATTTACACTCTCACATATAGGGAGGTAGTATGTGCACAATATTTAGTTACAGGGCTGCAGAAAAACAGAGTCTCCAATGAATCCCACTAAATGCAAAGGTAGCAGACTTGTTAAAGGTATGTACAAGTACGTAAAAAGATGTAGAGCTCTAAGCACTCCTCAGCTCAAGTCACTGGAAATCCTGGGACAACTTTGGCTCAACATCCTTGTGTTTTTTTGTCATGATGTGCTGTCAAGTAATGAACGGTTGTGGCCGAGTGACTGTCTCTGAGACGCTCACAATGGAACGGCAGATCCTGTTTCTCATGAACATATCACGTTACCAGCAGAACAACAGTCTGCCCCTTCGTAAGACATGCGACACTCGAGAGTGAAGCCTCTCCGCTCTCCACGCTGACCCGCGAAGACGCTCTCGCTTTCGGACAGTTTCTGGACAACTTGAGCCGACGCGGTGTCTTCATTCGACATCTTTTTACTTTCACGATGTGACACTCAGCCCTTGCGTTTTCTTTCCTTGTGTCTGAGGCAGCAGTGTCTGTAGTCTGAGGGCGAGCTGCTGTGCCAGCCATATCGACTGCACTTTGGACAGGAGTCTGGGCCAACAGAGAACCTTCAACCTACCACTCGTTGTCCCTCTTCTCATTCCTCCCAGCTCCTGTATCAAGCCACTGAAATCCTGCGGTAAGCAGTACCGAGGGACCCCTCGGAGGGCCTTCGGCACGTCCCTGCTGTGGCCAAGGCCCTGGAAATAGACAATGGCGACTTCTTGACCTCTGCACTGCTGCAGCGACCCCTGCAGGAGGGCCAGAGCACCTGCAAAAATTGGTGCTATCACAGAAGATGGCTCCGTCTGCTGGTACCAGTCCTCATCATCACATAGTCTGACACATTCTTCCTTTCCTGCAGCTTTGGCTTTCTTACATTTTGCCAGTCTTTTTCCATTTAGTTTATAATCCTCTTCCACATCCTGATTTTTGCCGTCATCTTCCTTCTTTCGCTCATTCTTATCCAGCGTTTCCCTCTCCTCCCATTTCTCATAGGTCGTCTTGGCTTCTGGGCTCCAGATTATCAGCACTTTTCCTTGAGCCTTACGGATGTTTTCCCACTGCCCATACAGCCAGGGAAGAGGGCCCAGGTCTGCCACCCCAGTCCTGGCCCCGGTTTGCTTCTGTGAGCTCTGGGCCCACAGAGCCATGTGCACGGTTGCATTGAGCTCCCCCTGCAGAAATGAGGCCAGTGCACACGCAGCAGAAACATGGGCCGACTGCTCGGATGAGAACACCAGCAACACTGGCTTCTGGATCCAGAGCCAGCCTGGAGATATGGGAAAAGACAGAGGAGGGGGGGAAAAGACAAGGAGCTGAATTTCAATTCATTACCAGCAGGAGAACATCAATAAAAGAAATCCAATAAAGTCAAATGATTTCTCATCTGAGGATGGAGCCACATAAGCACTCAGGGACACAAACAATGGCGATTCGACTGAAACGAAACCAGAGCTTTGACCTTTTATTTAATGCACACTGAACTAACCTGCAGCTCCACTCCGGGTGAGATGGTGGAGGAAAATTCCCAGTAACGCAATGAAAACCACAAGTATCAAAGCTGCCATCGCATACATGCCACATCTGTTGTGTGCATCTGTGGAAGAACAGAAACCGCAGTGGGTCTATTTACTTAGTGGGAGACGTGTGTGCAGGCCTGATTCCATGCATGATGGGATAGAATAATGTGCTGGTGTGTGTGTGCGTGCGTGCGTGTTACTTGAGTACACTTACAGTCCGGGCACAGGATCCTTCTTCCTTTAAGAGCAGGATCTGACTGCCACACCTGCAGGAGAAACAGATTGAAAGGGTGAGATAAAAATCAAAAGGTGATGCACAACGTTCACAAACAGTCTCAGTCTCGTACAAGTTGCAGCCTGTACGTCACCTGCACACAGGGCCTCTGAACCAGGTAGTGGGGAGGCACATTCATCCTCGTCTCTGCAGTTTTCCTCTCCTGACAATGAATAAGAGGAGGCACATGCATGTAATCCCCATTTCTCTCTCTCTCTTTCACAACAAACATATACCCATTCTTACCATTCTTATTGTGTGGACTGGGCCTATGGCTTCACATCCCATCTTGTTAACGACACAAAGCTGAATCGAGAACGTGGCCGGTGCAAAAGAGGTGAGATATACGAACACCCTCTGCCTCCCTGATCCAATATGCACCTCCCATGAAGTCATATCTGTAAAGAACAAGGAGAGAGGGAGCATCAAGAGAGAGAAACGGTCTGATAAACTGAGAATTGTCACAGCTATATGCACAAAAAAATTAAAAGTCCTGTTTGACTCACCAGCCTGGAAGGGACACGATATATTATGGCTGCCTTGTAGAGAAAACTGCACAAATGAAACACAAATAATGTGAATCTTCAACTAAAAGGTAAACAAATGAACACATGTCAACACACGCAGCTGATTCTCACCTGCACACACATCTTAGGGTGTTTGTCCACTGTGGATGTGTTGAATTTCTGCCGGGGAGACACAGTGGAAGCTCCGTTAGTTTCTATTAGGAATCTATCACCACCAACAGTCAAACTGCCAAAACTCACCAGGTTGGGTCCATCCTCCATCTTCTCCAGTGTGGAGGCGACTACAGGGATGCAGAGGTGTTCGCGTTGCTTCCAGCAGAGGAGGGCGGAGATATTCATGCCGCTGGCGGGACACACCGAGCTCCACTTCACAGCCGACTCGTACAGTGTGACTTCGGAGGAGCGCCAGACATCTTCGATATCTGCGGAGGCCACGTGGACGCAAACGTTAAACAACACTACGGCAATAATGGTTATACAGCACATGCAGCTGTGGGGAAACTTGCTAGATTTAATTTGCCTAACAATTGAATAAACAGTTTACTGTATCATAGTAACAGATTAGTGAAATGTCGGTTCCACCAGTTTACAAAGATAATCGTGTCAAAACATGCAGCCAAAAAAAAAGTATGTGCTGAAGTTTGGAGATATTTGTGTCTTAAACTTTACCTGGCTGAGGTTTTCAAATGTATTTTTATTATATTATATATGCGCCACAAAGTTCCCTTTGACTCATGTTCGAACCAAAGCCATACCACTGTGTGTACGTGGGTAAACACTGTATACACGTATATGTATGTGCGTACATGGGGACAGGGCTTTTGTTCTCTGATCTTGTGAAAGACTGTGATGCGTCACCCAAGAGATGAAAGGGAACATCCATATCTGGATTATAACACAAACTCTCTCAATTGTCAATTAAAAAACAGTGAATAGAAGTTTGGAGATATTTGTCTCTGAAACTTTACCTGCCATCCAAGTACAATCCTGGTGAATGGAATTGAGATGGGAAATTCTTTGACTCAGTCACCACTGAGGTTTTCATTATTTTATTATTTATGCGCCACAACGTTACCTTCACTTTGACTCATATTCTAACCAAAGACATACCACTTTGTACTTGGTTAATACTGTATATTATTTTGTAAACTGCCTGAGAGCAATTAAAAGATTATTTACTTACATAATTTCCTAAACAAACTGATGGTGGAATCTTGCTGAATCATTTGTGCTGAAATTTCACATAACAGAAGTGAGTCAGTTCTTCTGCTGTAATTATTCTCCTTGCCTTTTGTTTTTTTTAACCAAATACAATTTTATGTAATCCAACACCTTTTCTTGGCTGTGTGCTCTTTCATGGGTGTTTTTGAAAATGTAGTAATGGGAAAGGATAGCATAGTTTGTGTGGTAGTTTATCATAGACAAGCTATAAACATTTGAACTTGCTCTTGATTCAAGAATCAGGTCACTGAGGTAAAAGCTACTTCCTGGTCATTTCCTGTATTTTCTAAAAATGTCTCAAATGTTGAAAACTCCCTTCACATCCTCAGAGGTTATAAGATAAGATGTGTTAAATTGTGGCCACTGATTCCATCGGACTCCTCTGCAGGAAGACACTCCACACACTGCAGAATACACTAGTCCTATTTTTAAATCCATACAAACATGTTGGTTCCAGCTCCCAGCAACCTTAAGCGGTATAGATAACTGATGAATGGAAACATAAACTGTACACACAAAAGGACGCGGGCTTTTGTTATCTGATCTTGTGAAAGACTGTGATGCGTCACCCAACAGATTGTTTTGAATATCTGAATCATAACACAAACCTTCTCAATTATCAATCAAAAAATTGTGTTAAAATATCAAATTGACAACTCCCTACGAGGTGTAACTGTTGTCAACACTCACCTGTGAGTCCTTCCTTTTGAAGGGGACACTTATTATCTCGACAGGCATCTCTGAAAGTGTAATATACCTGTGAATAGAAACAAGACGTGTACAGGACTGAAAACAGACTGATTCAACAAAAACGATATATCTTTTTTTTAATATGGAGCTCAAAGTACCTGTATGCACACACAGGGCAGCATGTAAGGGATGTTAAGAACAGCCAATCGAGACTGAGATGGATCAATCTGAAAAGGACATACAAACATTGGAAAAACAACAATATTAGATCATATCTTAATTGTGCACAAACGAATGTAGATAGATTTGCAGATGAACTATGCCACTGATACTCACAGTGAGTTGGGGGGAGGCTGACCCGTCCATGCACGCCTCTGCATTTCGTCGGTAACACCATCTGGTGTGCACCTTCTCTCCCAGCTCCACGGTTACAGTGATGGATTTCGACGAGCGATTCACAGACAGATCGAACTCTGGTACAGGATCTAGGTCACGCACAGACAAAGAGAAGCTTCAGGACGTGAGCGTCACTGCTGATCAGTCACAGTAGACAGATGTGTTAAGTTAAAAGAAAACCCTGGATGAGTGAGTTGAAAAACATTAAAAAAATTTGAGCCTTGGTGCTGAAGATAAATGGATTTTAAAACTCCTATTATTCTAAATCATTTTTTCTTTCTTTGATTTGGGGGATACTCATGTATTTTTCAAACTCTGTTAAGCGGCCCGTGGTTCCTTGAAAGGTGCCATATAAATCCATCTTGTTATTATTATTATTATTATTTTATTATTCCGTTTTCATTTTTTGAGGGCTCTGGTGGATGTAAACAGAAAGTATAGATTGAGTACGGCATATGTTAGCAACAACTTAAATGACTTTTGTCCTACATTTGTACATTTTGGCACATTGGTATCATTAAAAAAATAATGTACTGTACATCAGTTGTTCCTGTTTGCAGTAAAACCATTGATGAACAGAAAACTATTTATTATTTTATCGGAAACTGAAGAAAATGTAAGAAAAAACTCTTGAAAGTCAAGAGTTATACGGAGCATCTTAGTTCTATGATTTTTAATTATAAAGACACTTTATGTTCTTTTAATTTTCAAACAGCTGAGACGACATATCACACAAGGCTCCTACAAGCCTTTATGGTATACAGGCTGATCTATGATCCATGGAAAAGGCATGTGTGAAAAAAAACATGGCAAAAAGGAAATAATAATAATAATAAACTTTATCTATTAAGCACCTTTCAAAACACAATTACCAGGTAAAAACAAAGAATCAAAGGCAAACAAGAGGGGAAACAAAAAAAATCTAAAGCTGGTTAAAAGGTGAAAAAGTTTTAAAGTGAAAATGTGTTTTTAAGAGAGATTTAAAAAGAGGGAAAAGAGCTCGCCCTTTGAGTGGCGAGCAAGTTCGCTCGCTGAGGGTCTCGGGTGACGACCGGGCACATATGGTATCAAAAGGTTGGAAACGCAAAGAGGTCAAACGTGAGGCCTGACACCAGAAAGTTCCTCACCTGGCACCGTGTAGCTGTCAGTGCAGCCTGATGATGTTGTGTTGTAGGACACAGACACAACACTTCCTGCTTCGGCCTTGACACAATCATATACAAGCTCCCACTGTAAAAACAAAAAATATAACACACAATCGTCATCACCGGATCTTCAGAAAATTCGATGATGCAACAGGAAAACTCATCTTGATCTTACCCAGGAAAAACTGGTATTGCTCTGTTGTATCTGCTGTGTGTAGCACCAGATTCTGTTTTCACCTGGATGTCTTTCATTGAGACACTGCAACAGAACGAACAGAGACAATATCATTGTGAACCACCATGAACTAGGTGACATTTAATACATTGCACAACGCTTCTGTGGCAGGTGCAAACTACACCCACCTTATTTTTGTGTCTCCTCTTCTTCAGGGTCGGCCAAATTGTCTCCTTATACGGTGAGAGAATTTCAATCTTCGCGGCCTTACAGAAGTCTGCAAGAAAACAGCGTGACACAAAACTTAAGTCTGACCTTCAACTAATGAATGAAGAAATGATCCGAGGGTCGTCTTGTGTGCAAGAGGTAACAAAGTGGGACTTTGTTCCTGGGAGAAGTAATGGTTTGACTCTGTACCATCAGCCCTGATCCACACACGGAGAGCGACACATTCGGAGTACATGTCCCCGGGCTGCAGGGACGGAGCTGCAGGGGTCAGCTCCACAGGACAGCGTCCCTCGGCACGACCTGCACAGACGAGAGAGGGGCATTAATGCAGCAACTCACAAAGAGAATGTGTTTAGAGCCCGACCCATATGGATTTTCTGGGGCGGATGCCGATATTGATATTAGGGAGTACAAGCATCCCGCTACCTCGGCCGAAATATATATATATATATATATATATATATATATATAAATTTGTCAATGATGCTTATATGTCGTTATCAAACCTTCATGACAAAGAAATGTAATTGCGGCTAGATGTTTTAGTTTAACCCAAAAATGTATCATAAATAACTGTAAATTGAAAAAAATTACAAATACAACGAAAGAAACAGAAGTTAAATTAAGAAAATAAACATTCATTTGACCTAAAATGTAAACATAAATGCACATTTAAAGGCTCATATCGGTTATAATATCAGTCGGGCTCTAAACATACCGATTTGTCTGTGAAAGACTAATATCGGCCAACCGAAATATCGGTCAGGCTCTAATTGTGTTTATTGCCAAGTAGATTCCACATACAAAGAATTTAGTCTAGAGTTTTTGGCGCATAACAAAATATTATTAAAAAGCAAGTAGGCCACTGTTGGCACTGGGAGAAAAGTTTTAAAAAAGAGCAATAATCCACTAACACGTTGTTTCCACATGTCCGGAACTGAAAATGTGACGAGAACACAACTCACCATCACGATGGGACTTCTACAGCAGAAAGACAAGACACACGGAAGACAAACATTTTCAAAATTCATTAAGCAGCATGAATGTAGTGAATCACTATAGACCTACATTAAAACAGAGAAAAGGCAAAAGGCTTCGCTCATATAAGCCATGTGTCGCTCTGCAGCTGCAGGCTGTGAACACACCTGACAGGTCGTGGCACATTCCAGCTGCGGTGAAAACACCAGGGCGCAGATCAGCGCCAGCGCGGTGCCAGGACGCATCTTCGACGTGTCCGCGTGGTTCCACCGTCCCCGGGCCGTCGGTCCCTTTACCGTCCCCGGGGACGAAGTGTCCGCCCCCCCCGAGCCGTCGGTCCCTTTACCGTCCCCGGGGACGAAGTGTCCGCCCCCCCCGAGCCGTCGGTCCCTTTACCGTCCCCGGGGACGAAGTGTCCGCCCCCCCGAGCCGTCGGTCCCTCGCGGGTCCATGTCGCTTGTTCCGAGCGCAAAACTCTGCGCGCGTCCCGTGTGAGGAGCGCGGAGCCTCCTGTCCCGGGGGCTGTGGCTGCGGCTCGTCAGTCGACGGACTCCTCTGAAGTTCCCAGGGCAAAAAGAAAATCCGTCAAACGTGACGTCGTTTGTTCCTCTTTTTTTTATCTATTCATCTGCTGTGCGTGACCGCGGCCACCTCAGCCCCGCCTCTCCCCGGTGTCTCAGGCGGCAGCAGCAGGTGGAGAAATCGAAGGACAGACAGCTGAGTCGAGCGGCTCTCGGTGATGAGTCAGACGACGCCCCCTCAGACACAACAATAAGAAAAAATAAGTCTAGTGGACCACGATAAGAATATATGTGTCATTTTCTTTTCTTTCCTTAAATTGCAAGATAACAATCCCCCATCATCATGCAGACACCTAAAACGTGCATTTACATATGACAGTGCCTGTTTCCATCGTTCTTTCCCCTCCTGAACAGTTTCCTTTTCGATGACCTATAACACTGATACTGAAGGAGAACAGGGCCTTTTTGTGGAGGCAGTCAAATGCACCAACTTCAGTAGTTTCATATATTCTTCATCTAGGAATTTCAAGTTTATTCTCGACTTATTATTCTTGATGTGCAAAAAAAAAGGAACATCTCATTTTTTCCCCTTGTGCCTGGCCGGGCACATACGGAGGGAGTGTCGGGGCCTCATACTTGATGATAAGACTTGATGTCAAAGTCCAAACAGATTTATCTACATGAATCAAAACACTTGCATTTATGTATTTTGCACATAGCAGATGCACCTTTGGCTGTATAGTTCCAATCTGCGTAGACGGATCTATGTGAGCTCTGCAGCAGTTTCTCCTCATTCTTCTTTTTCAAACCTCAGGCTCTTATCAGGTCACCGGCGCGCTCTGCCTCCTGAGCCACAGCAAAGCTAACCACATAAAGATAAAGGAAACACTCCAAGCGTCCCTGAGCAAATATGAGTGGGAATAAAAGAACATCAACAGTCAGTAAACTTGGGGAGCACACTGCGAGCGTCGCTCAGGGCAGGAAGCAGGACATCTTGGTTACTCAGAGTCGGTGTCACCTTGGTGGCATATCTGTCAATAAACATGTTGTGGTGAGTGGGAGTTACAGTTGTGTGGGGGATCTTCCCCGTATGCGGAAAGATTGATCTAAACTCTTGTAATGGGCAACCAATTCAGTGTCTTCACTCAAATCCTCGACACGGCAGCCGTTTGGCCGATCAGTAGAACGGGTTTACAGCGAGTCTGTGCTTCATATTCCATAAAATACTGCAAGGTGCAAGAAACCTGCAGAGCCAGTTTGAGAGAGAGATCTATGGACAATGATTGTAACTCTACCACGGCGTGACTGAGAAATGATCAAGTCCCATGTGTTACAATAAAGGAAAGACAAATAGACCTTAGAGCAAACACTTGGCTGAGCACAATCCTCCCAAACAAAGGTGTTGTGCCGTCACTCTTTGTTATACTGCCTCAGAAGTCATCCCCCATTTCCTCAGAGCGAATGAATGGGTCCGTTTTCTGCTGCACATTAAGAAATATCCCGCACAATGATGCACAGCAATCAGGCAGGAAACCAGGAAGAACATACAGTCCGCTCTCAGACGCAGTGACGACAACACGACCCACACAATTTAAAAAAACTCAGTTCTTTTTATTAAACTTCTATCTCTGTGTAATCTGTATATATAAAAGTTCTAAAGCCACCAGCCTGAGACTAAGACAGACTGTGGGGGCGGTCGTGTGTTTCAGTTTAGTCCTGGTTATTCTGGGACCAGCGGCCTGTGCAACACGGACGAACGTTAAGAAAAACTGTAAAAACAGGAAACCTGTTCATCGCAGAGTGACAAACGAAAAAGATTCCACACAGCGGAGTCCTGCGTGGTCGGAGTGATTAGAAGTAGTCCATGATGGAACGAACCTGTGGACCCTGTTCAGGAGTAACAGAATAAATAACATTAACGTTGGTTTCGGCCTCGGTTCAAGGCTGCAACAGTCTCTTTGTGCTCCACTGACAAACGGCACCAGCGCCAGGCCTGTTGTTTCGTTTTGTGTGTTTGTAATTCAGTGATGAGTGTGAAAATGTGCCTGAGTGACGGCACTCACAGCCGTGACACCCGCAGTGTGTGCACGTCATGTACACTACATGCATTTCCCCGTCCACGTGTAAAATGGCTCGTGTGAGTGATGGATGTGTAGGAATGACTGGGGAAGGCAGAGTTTTGTGTACAATACGTCATAGTGTAACACTATGTTCATGTTTTTTTTCAGTCTGTAAACTTATTAAACATATATATTGACCACATACAAGGAATATTCTGATTCATGATTCTGAACATAGCATATTTTTACCATCAATCAATACTATTATTTTTTTTCCCTCTCAATTCTCTTAATTACAATATTTTACATGTCAGATTAAATACGGCTTAGTGTGCATGAGTGTGCGCGTCTCGGGGCCAATGTGGTGGACACCTTTTTCCACCCGGTGCAGCTGGCACTAGTCCTCGTGTGGTGATGTAGGGCTGGGCTCTCTGTAGAGAAAGATACTCCACAACACCTGCATGGACCGACACGTTGAAGTGCGTGTGTGTGTGTGTGTGTGTGTGTGTGTGTGAGTGTGTGTGTGTGTGTGTGCGTTCAGTCACTGTCGCTGGTTTCGCTGCTGGGGTCTCCCTGCACCTTGCTGCGGTGCTGCATGGCGCGGTGGTACGCCACCTGCACCGACTTGCGTATGTTGGACTTCCGGCCCTCCAGCATTTTCTCCTTGTCCAGCTCCTGGTCGACTCCGAGCGGCACCAGTTTGGAGCGCGGCAGCCACTGCCTGAGTGCACACAAATACATACATGGGCAAGTGTTAATCATTTAAATTACAGTCAAGAAAATGTATCAAAAGCAAACCATTTAAACATACAAAGAATTTATCACAACATATAAAACTCAAATCAACAAGTCCACACAGTTAATAGCTTGTTAAAATGAAAAAAGATTTTCTTAAAGGCATAACACAGACGTTTTTGGATCCACACCGAACTGCACACAGTCATAGATAACAGTCCCCTAAATATGTTGGATGTTTTTCTTCATGATCCATTAATATTTTTCCTGAAAAAATCTGTGAAAATGTAAAAAACAAAGAAACAACAAACCCCCGCCCTATCTCACGATGTTAAAGAAAAAGTGAATCCTGCCCAGATACAGATCCAGCTTGGTTTGGATCTGCAGCAAAATGTAATCAGATCTTTCTTGGCCCAAGTTCCATCCTTCCACCGAAATTTCATGGATTGCGTAATCCAACTGACAAAAACCAACCAACGAATATGTTACTGATGAGAGCTCATACCTCCACCGAGGCCCAACAGTTCAATCTGCTGCACACAGTCACAGATATCAGTCACCTGAATATGTCAGATTTGTTCATCAAGATCCATTATATTCCTGGGAAAATCTGTGAAAATGTAAAAATCACAACCTATCTCACGATGTTAGACAAAGTGAATCCCGCCCAGGCACAGATCC